>NW_018128194.1:331723-332135 GCF_001952655.1 Monopterus albus | reverse complement strand
GGAAAGAGTAGTGGAAGCTAGGCTAAGAAAGGGAGTGGATATTTGTGCAGCAGCAGTATGGCTTCATGCCCAGAAAAAACACTACTGATCCAATTTTTGCTCCGTGAATGTTAATGGAGAGGTATTGAGATGGTCGGAAGGAGCTGCAGTGCGTCTTTGTGGATTTAGAGAAAGCGTACGACAGAGTGCTGAGAGAGGAGCTATGGTACTGTATGAGGATGTCAGGAGTGGCAGAGAACGTCAGAGTAGTTCAGGATATGTATGAGAGGAGTACGACAGTAGTGAGATGTGCTGTAGGTCAGACAGAGGAGTTCAAGGTGAAGGTGGGGCCACATCAAGGATCGGCTTTGAGTCCCTTCTTGTTTGCTATGGTGATGGACAGGTTGACAGATGAGGTCAGACAGGAATCTCC
>NW_018128194.1:325799-331135 GCF_001952655.1 Monopterus albus | reverse complement strand
AGAGGTCAAGAGGAAGGCCAAAGAGGAGATTTATGGATGTGCTAAAAGAGGACATGAAGCTAATTGGTGTGAGAGTAGAGGATGCCAAGGATAGAGTTAGGTGGAAACATATGATATCGCTGTGGCGACCCCTAATGGGAACAGCCAAAAGAAGAAGAAAAAAAGATCGTTGCATCATAATTAAAACAGAAAATGGCTTTAAATGTATCAGGTTCCATACATAGCACCAATGTAGAGCTGAGCGTTGCCATGTTGTTGTACTGTTTTCAGGATTATAGAGGCATCACACGGCACGATCATGCGTGGTCGATGTGCCACCACGTCATCCCCAAAAATCGTTTTCATAATTGCTATTACACTGAGTCATTACTGTCCTTTGTGTGTGTGTAGGTGTGTGTGTGTGTGTGTGTGTGTTATGCATGCCCAGATTCAAATAACACTGCTTTGGCTATAAAAACATATATTTTTGTGTGCGTGTGCATGTATAATTGTGCATATGTTTGCACTGGGAAGTGATTATTAATATGCATTTAACACAAACAGGCTTGTCAGACAACTCTGCTCCCATGCTTCATTAATGATAGTGTAATGGATAGAATCATTTTCATGCGGGTCCTCCACTTGACAGCACTTAACCTGCAGCTGATCAGGAATCTGCACTCACAGCCAGGAAGGACATGTAGTATGACCATGTGGATGTATGGCTGTAAACCTAAATGGCTTTTCAACCAAATTAGGCTGACCTGAAAAGGCTGATGTTTAAGTGGAGATTTTTTTAAAATATTTTTTATTAACAATATTACAATATTATAACTGGCATTGCAACATAGCTGTTACAGGGAGCCAGAGCGCCTGTTCCTTTCTCTCAGATAATTTTAGGTAACTGCCTGTTGGAGCATTTCCAACATTTAGATGGGCATGAAATTTTCTTGATTGAAGCATCACTTCACTCAGTGAGCCACCGCATTATAAAATGTGGTACACTGAAATAAAATTGTTGTTACACAACTCAAGTTTGGAATATGCATCAATTATGGATTCATTTAGCAACTGTGCCACTGTGTTTTGGTACTGATTACATTAACAAAGAGCTTGGAAAGTGCTGGTACTCAAAAATTTGGATGATGTACAACACAGATGGGCAACAAATGAAAAACCAAAGTGAAGTGTTTGTGTCAGGTGCTGACAGGTTCTCAGCCTGATAATCAGATTGACTTGACATTTCACTTGATTATTCAAACTTACATTGGTGGCAGAGAGGGGAGGGGAGTGGGTCATTTAGTTTTGTCATGACCAATCAATATTAAGTGACATATTCATCTCCCTGATGCCATTATCAGTCAACATGAAAGCAGCAGTAGTAGTTGCCAAGAGAAGTTAATGTGATGTTCAAAGAAATATGCAGATTTACAGCAACCAGTAGAGCCATATCAAAATCATGCACACTTGCCATTTTTGTTGCCAAGTAACAGTTAATAAGTCATGATAATGTGTTTTTACATTTTTAGTATTTTCAGTATTTATATTACCATAATAAGATTATATCTGAGGGAAAATGAGGGAAAGATGGTGGTCTAAATTTTGAAAAGAACTCTATGCTGACTTGAAGCACAAGATAGGATGTTCACTTTTTTAGTATTTAACCAGTGTTTTTGTTGCCTACACAGAATGCACACCCTATCTTGTGGTGTCGTGCATGTGGTAGACCCAACATCCAAAGACTTTTGTGCTGTAAAAAGAAGCAGCACTTGGTGCACAAAAAATGTTGCTTGCAAGAGACAGGTGCTCTCCTGGTCTGTGTGCCACCCATTACAGACTTGTAGCAGTCAAATGGGCATTATTCTAGATTGTGGGTTTAGTCGGGAGAACATCAAAACCTTGGCTGAATACTAGTTAGTAACTTAGTACCATCCATCCATCCATTACCTATACTGCTTATCCTTATGAAGATCACAGGGGGCTGGAGCCAATCCCAGTTGACATTGGGTGAGAGGCAGGGTACACCCTGAACAGGTCACCAGTCTAGTAACTTAATACCTAGCTTTACTAATGTTGCTGTATTTATGACCAGTGAATCAACGGTGTAGAGACAGAGGCCATGATCTCTTCAAATGTTACACACTGTGGATTCATTTTCAGCTCAGTATAAAATCTGTACACTGTCTGTCTGTATAACACCCCGTGTCAGTCAGGTCCCCTGCGCTGAAGCATCTACTGTATATTACTGTAATCATTGTAAGTAAAATAATAATAATAATCATCTTTGGACACATAAAGAACTGATTTATGAGTAAATACTTTACTGATTCTGATTGGTGACTGTATAGTTGGACTTTTATTTTGGTCACTTCCTTCTCTTTTACAGTACCTACTACCTACCTCTGCACCAAATTTGCCTGCCCCAGTTAGCCTTAGTTACTCACAGCTGTTTCTGATAAACCTTATCAGCCAGCCAGCCAGTAAATGACACATTTTCACATACTTTTCACAAGTTCGTCTTCTGTGTCTCCTCACCTGAGGAGGCAGGGATGTGTCCTCAGCACCTTTTTCCTTGGGTGTTTCACAAGTCTCTTACATTTGTTCCCACGTTCTCTGTCCTTGGTCGACCCGGAAGTTGTAGTTTAAAAGTGAGTCTGTGTTTAATTGTACTGCATGTTGCAAGATTTTGAAATGTAAAATGGACATGTAAAAATTTATACTGCTTTAAACTAGACAGCTGCACATCACCAAAATTATTGGCCTGGTAAATGTTCAAACTATGAGGATACCATTGTAAGTCAGCAAATATACTTGCACCTTATCTGTTTGATTTTGCTGCCAATAACTCAATCAGGGTACAAGTTAGCTGAATCTAACATAGCTTCATCATCCGTTATGGAAATTCAAGGCCGCGTCTCCACTAAATAAAGTGTAACAGAATACATTTTTTCTCCAACTCCGGCTCTTTGATGGCTGCGACTGCAAATTTTGAAGATAAAATTTGCACTATGATACATTAATATTTTTTAACTCAACTGGATTAAACTGAAGGTTCTGCTCTTCATTTATCCATTGCCATGGCAAGTCATAGCATCAGAGCTTCATTGATGATGGTGAACATACTCAGAGTTAAAGTGAGTTTCACATCTCAACAGGATTCTCTCCTGTTTTTGTTTCTTTGAATTGTATTTGGGAGTGTTACAGCAGCATAAACATTTGAGACAAAAGCAGAAACACAATATATAAACTAGACAGCACTCAGAGAGTATAAACCTCTGCCAAGGCAGCTCACGGTCCCCATAATGCCAATCCACTTAAAAGCAATATTCCTATGCATGTTTGACCCTCATAATATGATATCTTCACCATGAAAGCCTGCCCCTAGGATGCAGAACCACACTGATATCAGTAGTTTGAAAGTTATTCAATCTTTTCTTAATTCTTATTCGAGAAAAATGATATTTCACTAACAGCTATAGTCATCAGGATCTAGCTCAGCAACTGCTGAAGTTAACTGAGTCAGCAGGGTTTTAGTTAGATCTAGCATGATCTTAAGCGGCTTTCAGATTGAGCCCATTAATCTCTCTGTGTCGTAAGGCACAAGAACATATCTGCGCTACACAGAGCTGAGCACTGTGCAAGGTCACACGTGCCATCCCTGCGTGCTGCCTTGAAGTTAAAAAAAGTGTAGCTTGGGTACAGCGTTCTGTGACGACACGGCGACACGTCCAATTACAGAGAACCTGACAGACCACAAAGAACATGGAGGAGAAGCTGATTTTGGCAGGTCCACACCCTCTTCTTCTTTGCTGCAGCTCATCTCCTCCTCCTCATCAGTACAACTAAAGCCAGAACTCTTTGCTAACATTGATTAGTACTTTTACATTTTGTACTTATATTTGATTCCAATACGTTTATACCTTCAGGTAACATTTTGAATGCAGGACTTTTTACTTGTAACAGAGCATTTTCACACTGTGATATTGCTGCTTTGACTTAAGTTGCATTAAATAATCGCCAAGTGCTTCTTCCACCACTGCAAGGCTAAGAAAATAGCTGAGAAAACGATAGTTAAGAGCAAACCTGCCCGACATCGAAGCAGTATAGCACCGTCACAGTCTACCGACTGTGTAAGTTCAGTAAAGATAACCAAAAAGTGATGTCACTTACATTTTCTTCTTTAAAAAGCTAATACGTGGCTGAGTACCTAATATTAGCAAGAGTTGAAGAAGCATAAATGTGACTCTTACAGCGTTGTCTCTGTTGTCCCTTCCAGCAGTTTGATTTTTCTGCCTCTGCCTGCTTCTCTTCCCCATCCTTAAACAGCGTACAGCTCTGGATGGAAGTCTGTGGGACAATATGATGACCAGATGCAAAGAAACGTGACCTGCAACTCGGAAAAAAATAGAAATCCACCGTCAGTTCAACCATGAGCTGTTGTGCCGTGTATCCTCGAAACGTGTGCCGCTGACGCACGTGAATGAGGACCCCTTGAGAGGTGGCCATAAAATATGCCAGAAAAAAAAAGCTTTATATTTACAGCATTTCGGGACATTGTGAATATGAAATTTACCATATGAAATGTTATATTTCAAATAAGGATATGTAAATGTTTCTACTATTTATTAGTGACAACTAGGGAAGTTGAATACGGTCGGTGTAGAATCGAGCGTTTTGATTGGCTGATAGGCTCCAATACCTTATATGTACAAGAGCCGATTGGTTATGATCATAAAGTGATGTTGTCCATGTCGGGCGTTACTCTACATAGCAAATGCTTCAGTGTTAGTTAGTAGTACAGAATATTATAAAATTGTTGCGAGTTTCCGTGATGGAGGTTGTCCTCTTCGGGCTCTTCTCTTCGGAAGATGAGGAGTTATACATTCTGGATTGCATGGCTTACTGTATGATTTTCATGGCAGTCGGGGTTTTCGTTATTTTGCTTTTCGAAAAGCTCCGATATGGGCGATATAGTGACAGCAAATATGGATTTCCAGTCAATGCCAAGTTTGCCTGGTTCGTTCAGGAGATGCCTTCTTTCTTTGTGCCTCTGTGTCTGTTAGTTTGGGCCAGCCCCGCGAAAACCTCACTATTGCCCAACCAGCTGCTCATTGCCATGTATATTTTCCACTACGCCCAGAGGTAGGCAAACACGCTTGATTGAACCATGACGTCACAAGGTAGCACAAAATGTTACTTTATCAGCAAATTAACTACGTGATGTGGCGTGGATGTGTTCAGTACCTCCTCTCAAAGAAGATGAGTAATATATGTTACAATATACTATATGTTCATTGCATTTTATAGATCTGAATATCACTAATATTTAAAGACAACATCATCCTGAAGTTTGCGGT
>NW_018128194.1:317398-324581 GCF_001952655.1 Monopterus albus | reverse complement strand
GGACCGCAAGCGCCTGCAGAGAGTGGTAAAGACTGCGGAGAAAATCACCAGGACTCCACTGCCCTCTCTGCAGAGCATTTACCACAGCAGGGTGTGTAGGAAGGCTGCCTCCATCCTCAAAGTTCCCACTCACCCCCAGCATGGACTGTTCACTTCTTTGCCCTCTGGCCAGAGGTTCAGAAGTGTGAAATGTAGGACCACTAGACTGAAAGACTCTTTCTTTCCCTCTGCCATCAGACTCCTAAACAGCTGAGGAGTTTATTACCAGGAAATATGTGATGTATTGTTTACATTCTCAGTTTGCACATGCATAATTGCACAATGACTGTTGACTGCTGCACATGCTGCTCCCATGCAACATACAGTCTGTTATATTTTTGTATATTTTTTTTCTACTATATTGCTGCATTTGCGCTCCTTAAAGTGCCTTAGATTTTGTGTTTTTTATTTATCTACTTTATATTTCATTTGTATTTTTTGGCATTCATGTGGATGGCAAAGTAAGAATTTCATTGTACAGGGAAACACGTTTCCTAACTGTGCATGTGACAAAAATAAACACTTTGAACTGACAAGTGTGCTGCTTGAAAAACTGGTTAATACCTACTAACCACATCATGGAAAGCTTTTTGGTCACCTAGCAACCGGCGCCTAACATGTGCACGATTTGTAAGCATGGACCCTCCTCCTCTGTGCTGCACCCAACCCCCGCAGCAAGTGCAGCGCATACCACGTCCTCTCTGAAAACAGCTTTAGATGTAAGTCTGTAACTTTATTTGGTATCTCACAGTTATGAGTTTCTTGTGAGCCCTATAAAATTGACCATTTTGGAACAGCAGATCTGGATGATGATCTGATGGATTTCTCATTCTCCTAAAGTCCACCAAAATCTCATTCATCTTGGCCTAAATTGGCCAATCCGTAGGCAGTTTATGCCACGCAACTCAACAAAACACCTCCCAGGTCTTTGTAGTCCGACTCCTGTTCCCCCTGCACACATACAACTATCATAGTATGATCTGAAAACTTCGGCAGGTGCGAGGTATCAGAGTTGTACTGGAAGTCAGAGGTGCAGAGGGTGAGGAGGAAAGGAGACTAGACTCATTTCCAGCATTATTCTTGTATCTGTGATTCCTGTTTTTGACACCAGATTGCTTTTGACCACCGAGTACTGTTTTGCCCTCCTGATTCGGACTGTTTTCTGTGTATTCGATTATTGGACTTCCCTCTCTGACCTCTCGCTTTAGATCCCTTGGCTGTGTGAGTTTGCTGGTTCTGACCTTGGACTATGTTACCGACCTGTGAGTGCGTTTCATCTTTAAGCAGTTCAATAAGTATCGTTTTGTTTGCTGTCAGTGCTCTTATTAAAGAGACAGTTTTGCTCTTACTCCTCTGGCTCTATAATTGACTTCGCCCCTTGACATTATGAGCAGCTTTACGCGCTGATGCTGACAAGCTTATTCTCAAGAGCTCTTACATCCCCATAATTATTGAAGGGAGGAAAGGCTTATATCTCCTCCTCGTTGCTCTTTGTTTTCACTCCTGCTCTGCAACCCTAATGTCTCCTTTTCAGCTCCTCTGGGACTTGATGTTTAGTTCCCAGTTGTGCAGTTGGCTGTTTACGCTGGTAAACAATATTTCTGCTACTAGCAGCCTGAATCTCTGGCACAAAGAGGGAAAAAGTATCAGAAGAATCAGTAAAAAAATTTTTTTTAAAGTGTCCAGTAACCATTCCTGGAATTAAGAAAGAACTATAATGTAGATTAAAGACTCAGAGAGACTGAGAGAAATTAGAAACCTAATGGGAAAAGGGAACTGCTGTGTCAGGTTTCGGCCCCGATGGTTTCTGGTCTCATGCTTTTATTTTGTTTTCAATTCCTGTTTTGGTCTCACTCCGCTAGAGGTCCCTTTACTCTAATCAGCATTCATTGGTTTCACCTGTTTTCACCCCTTCATTAACAGCTTTCCTCCCACTGGAAAGCTGCCAGATTTTCTTGACTCCCGTGCAGACTTTCCAGCGTTATTGTTTCTTGTGATTCCTGTTGTGACCCCAGATTGTTTCGACCACCGATTACTGCCTGCCCTCCTAGATCTCTTTATGCCTGTGTATTGACCTTCGGACTTCTCTCTCTGACCTCCCTCTTTTGGATCCCTTGGCTGTGTATGTTTGCCGGTATTGACCCTGAACTATTGTTGGACTTGGATTGTGTTTTCTGGACTGTCACTGTGTATGTTCTGAGTGAGTGCAGTAAAGAGATCTCGCCTGGCCTCATCAATTGAGTCCGCCATTAACATTGTGGGTAGCTTTACTGGCTGTCCCTGACACAGCTGTAATAGACCAGGTTTATGCAGTGTCCCAGACCGCATGATGCAACACCGTCTTAGGCATGTGTTATGCATCATAGGTTAAGATAAGGCTTATTGATCTCCAGGGGGGAATCACAATCTACAGTACCTATCCATATACTGTCTGAAGTTTCACCTTTACCAGCTCCAGTGTAAAGTATACTAGCATATTTAGCCGAGAATACCTTGGTAATACTTAAGTAACATTTTGAATGCAGGACATTTACTTGTCATCAACAGAGTATTTCTACAATGTGCTGTTGCTATGTTTACTCTACTAAAATATGTAAGTATTTTTTCCACCACTGTGTCATTTGAGGACAGGTTTGAGAAGCCCTACAGTGAGGAAACAAGCAGCTGCACTCATTTGTTCAGGATTATCTTTAAATTTATCACCTCAATACAATATATGGTTTAATTAAGCAGAAAAGTCTCCTGTTGTGTCTAAAATAACTGCAGTGGGTCATGACAGTGCTGGAAGATGCAGATGTAGCAGTAATTGGGGTGTCTGTCTAGGAGGTTTATAATCAACACTAATACATCTTTTGGTGAACTGTAATGAGAACTGACACTAAATGTAAACTGTGGGTTGTGTCTGGCTTGATATAATGGACTGTGGGAGCAGGCTGGTTAGAAAAAAGATCAGTACACAGCTCTAACACAAATCAATCCAAAACGGATTCTTCAAATATCATTTCACCGTCCCTTGTGGGTGCATATTTTGATCGTTAGAAGAAGGAATAAAGAAACTCTCTTCATTCCAGCTGATGCAAGCACATTGAATTCACATTTTCAAAGGTTTGTGTAAAATGTATTTTACAGTTGGCTGGAATAGAATTGAAATTACATTTGAAAGCAGTCAGTTGCATATGATGTCCTCTTTTCAGTCTTAACCCCTTTCCCTTTGTGCAAACACATAGCTTTTCTGATTTAAGTCATTTTCATCAGAATGTGATCTGGCTTGATTTGATTTGCTATCCAGAGCAATTGCCTTTCATATTAATGCGATTACGTCGTAAAACTAAGTGGCCATTAAACAGAGACTTATGGCACTAGTGGAAAAAAAGGACCATCACATTGTCATCAGTAACATCCCTACTGAGAGGTATATGTATTAGGAATTAAAGATAACACACACACATGCAGAGGCACATGCAGCATGACTCTAATCTCACTTTGCCTGTTCTCCTGGCTGTGGGCACAGCACTGCTGGGAATGCTGCCATGACTGTTAGAAGTGAGAATTCAACATTGCTGAGGACCTCTTTGTCATTATCAGCCCATTAATGTGTTTGTAAATCCACTTGTGCTATTTGCACCATATTTGGCAAGCCTGAGGTTACACGTCATAAATTCTCATTTTGGTGAAATCCAATTAAAACTGTATTGAACTCTGGGTCCACTTCATCACAGCCGCCGCCTGCTGTTGATGGAATAATTACTCTCTGTGACGCAGTTTCTTTCTTTTTTTTAAATTTCTTAGTCAAGGACAGAGTAACACAGTTGGAGTGCTCAGCTCATACAGTATACACTGTACAGTAAACCTAATAATAGACATGTGCAGTTACAAACATGATGCTTTAGTGGCCCAAGTGTTTCTGCGGTGTAAACACTGCTGACGTATGTTTGCTGTCTGCACCCCACCCTGTCAGCTTTGACTGATACAGACTGACAGCAACTGCAACTTGAGTGGCTGGCAGAGGCATACAACCATGAGGCTGTAATTCTAGTTGGGAATGATGTTGACATGGTCCAATCAAATATGTTTAGCCCTAGTCCTGATCTAAGTCTGATCTAATTATTTTAATTACCTACAGTAAATGTTGACTGAATATATATGTGACACCCTGAAACTGTGATGATAATAAAGATAAGGACAATCACCTTTATTGGCCAAGTATGTTACATACAAGGAATTTGTTTCCGGTACAGAACCGAGGCAGCCATCTGCGGCGCCAACTCAACTGATGGCTTTAACCATTGGGGGCGACGGGGGGTTTCAGTGTCTTGCCCAAGGACACTTCGACACGTGGACTGGAGGCACCAAGATTTGAACCTTCAACCCTCCGGTTTGAGAGACAACTGCTCTACCCACCACACTGTCACCTTCCCCAAAATTAATTATTAATTCATCAGCTGTTTGATTCATATACTCGAAGTCTTGGTTAAAAAATATAAGAAATTTACAAGCTTTAGTTACTGGCATGATATGAATGGAGGTTTACCTGGGAGCTGATGTGATGTGATCAGGTAGAGAGAAGATGCATCAGTTCACTGGAGATGTGGGACTACGAGAACACTCTCCACTTGTGGTGGTACAAAGGTTTTTTTATTTGTTTGTTCATGTTTTTCTATGCTTCACAAGAGATCTTGAGCTGGGTACAGACACAAGGGATGGAGGGATGGAGGCTGTTATTTAATCTGAATCTACTTAAGTCCAGATCCTTTTGAATTATTTAAATCTGTTTTAGTATGTTTGGTGCAGAATGATGACATCTGTTAGGTTTACAATTTTTATTTCACTCAGTGCAGGAGACAATATTTCAGTTGTTTGGTCCAACAAATGATGTAGCAAAATATTCAAGAATTTTGTCACATTAGCAACACAGTTGGTCATTTTAATTGTGATTTAGGGAGCCATTACCAGAAAAGCCCGGCACCGAGACTAATAGAAACTCCAGGGATATTCTATTGTTCTAAAATGGTGAAGAGCTTTCACCACATGTTTTATTGCTGCTCCATGACATTCATTAACCCTCTCCTGACTGCTGTGAGGGCAAACAGCCTTTGCTCCTCACTGGGGGTCTGTGCTGCAGAAGCTGTGGAGGTTCAAATTTAAAACGAGAGTGAAAATAATATTCATTCAGCTTTATTATTTAACGAATATGACTTTAATAAAACACTGGTGTTTGGCATTCACAATACACTTAAGTGTAATGTACCTGAAGACATGTTCAATGTATTGCTACAGGTCACAGAATCTGATGGGTCAAGGACTAGGCCAACTGAGCACTCATCCCTAGTGCTCAGTATCCAACCTCAATACTTTTATGGCACTGAATGAATTACTTCAATACAATCAAGTATTGAAAAATGCTTTCCCACATTTTTTTTATTGATAATGTTCAAGGAACTTAAGGTTGTGGTAAATAGGTTTACTTTTTATATTATAAAACAGCTTTGAGCGCACAAAAATGCTAAGGAATTGAAAAATAAAACTATAATTTATGTACAGTGTGTGATTGATTGATTGATTGATTTATTCTTTCAAACATGCAGAACAGAACAAATGACAACAACACACACATAATTACACATATCCAACCAATGCTAATCCAAAATCAGTTTGCTTACACCTATTACATGTTTGAATGGAGTAGGAAGAAGTCAGACTTATCCAGTCCTACCCCATGACATCATATTATACAAAATTTCATGCATCATTGGCTGCAAGCAGTATCTCTACATAGATAAAACAGAGTGTTTCCTTAATGCCTTCTCAAATAAATCTTATTCTAGCATATATCTTGTATAACACATACATTTATATTTATATTTAAACTCCTCAATTCTAGTACTATTTTTCATGTCCACAGTTAAATTATTCCATAATTTGACCCCACTTATAGAAATACAAAATCTTTTTTTGGTAGTACGTATAGCATGAACTTTTAAATTTAAGTGACCCCTTAAGTTATATCCCCCTTCCCGTTCACCAAATAACTTCAGGATTCCACCAGGTAATAAGTCGTTCCTGGCTTTATACATAAACACAGCAGTCTTATATTCCACTAAATCAAAGAATTTTAACAATTTAGACTGTATGAAAACTACATTTGTGTGATCCCTATACCCCATCTTGTGCACAACTCTTATCGCTCTCTTCTGTAATATGTACAATGGTTGAAGTGAACTCCTGTAAGTGTTTCCCCAGTTTTCAACGCCATACTCCAAATATGGCAAAATCAATGAAGAATACAAAATGCGCAATGCTTCAACGTCCAGCATATATCTAACCCTTGCCAATATCGATATACTTTTAGCTATTTTATGCTGAACATGTCTGATATGAGATTTCCAGGATAATCTGTCGTCAACCATGACACACAGAAATTTGATTTCATATACTCGTTCAATGTTAGCACCCCCAATTCTCAATTGAAGTTCATTATGTGGTCTACGGTTCCCATATATATGTATATAGTGTGTATATATACAATTAATTTTATAAAATTGGTATAGAAAATAATGATCATTTAGGAACTTATTGAAGTCAAGTTATCAGTATCAGAAATCCCACAAGTTCTATCTTTTTGGTCATTAACAACATTGCTGAGTTATCATGCATTTGCATGTGTCCTCATTCTTTTTGTTTTTTCTTTGCTGATGCCTGTAGTGTCAGAGACAGACAAATGAGACTAAACAGAAAATGTAAGATTTGATAAGGGATTTACTGGCTTAACAAATCTGAGTATTTGAACAACTTACAGTACAACACTAACTGGATGAAGTGAAAAAGTAGAGTATAGCAAAGAAAGGATTGGACTTTGATCAGCTATATTTTAACTAAGGATGAGATTGATCCAATACTGATTTCACACCTATGTTTTCATCCATGGCTTTTGTTGACACATTGCCACATTACTTGACACACCAGCAATGGTCAGAACAACCATTTCTTTTATATTATTAGTCTATGGGGAAATGCTTTTATGTTGTTTATGCTGCAGTGTGACAGTTACCTCCTTTTCATGTGGCAGCTCTATCTTCTTCTTCATGTTTTCATTGCTTGCATTTTTTACAGATTTGCTTTACCATACTTTGCAGACAGCAGTAAT
>NW_018128194.1:311542-317355 GCF_001952655.1 Monopterus albus | reverse complement strand
TTTGGTCAAAATCCCCTTAAAGTTATGTTTAATGTTTTTTTTCTTTATTCATTCCATCTTTTTTATATTGTATGCTAGAATAAACCTCTAAAAATCTGCCACTGTTTAGTATTTCCTCCAAAATATGCATTGCCTTAACAGTGGATTGGCTTGTGAAAACAGCACTTAAAACATCAGTGGATGGCTGGAATACATTTGAATGTTGTTTTAACTATTTTTTGCCTCCTTAAATGTAAGGCGAGACAGGATGCACTGCATCGTTGGACTGTAAATTGAATTCCTCCCACACAAGGCTGGTATGATTTCTCTATTCACACACACATCTATAAAGTCTACTGGGTTGTGTTTCCATAGTCATAGGAGTGAGAAGAAGATACACAAAGAAAAACAGTTTTTGTAACATTAAAAAGACTGGTGAGAAAACGTAGAAAAAAAATCAACTGGACTTGGTTTTAGGTCAAAGACGTTTCACCTCTCATCCAAGAGGCTTCATCAGTCCTGCCCAACTGGTGTTGAGCCGGAGATATTTATCCACATCGGTGGTTTCAGTCCTTTGATGGCCAACAATGTCCCCTAACGACTAAGTCATTATAGCCCAGTATCGGTGAGCGTGATGGTGGACAATAGGTGTGGGTCTACAGGTGAGGGTTCAAAGTCAGGTACCGATGCTCACCAATACTGGGCTATAATGATGATCTGCATGTATGTTAAATAGCTTGCTTATTTCACATGTGCATGTATTTAATTGTGTGGATGCTGTAAAGCATCCACACTATGCTCTCCTGTTCTTTATTTTTTATTATTATTATTCTGGGATCTTCCACCCTTTTCAAAATGTTCAGCTCTTCAAGGACATTCATGCTTCTATTCAGAATTTTTTTTAACTTCATACATTTGAAATATTTAGCTTTATTTTGAAAGTTTTGCCCCATTCAAATGAATGGGGAAATTCTACATCATACTTTCAGGGGTATTTCTGGTATCAAAATATTCACCTCCCAAAGGACCTTCATGCTTCTGTTCAGAATTTTTCTAAACTTCATAATTTTTAGACTATTTAGTTTTATTCTGAAAGATCTTGCTCCATTCAAATGAATGGAAATATTCTACTTCAGGATACTTTCAGGTATTTCAGGTATCAAAACATTCAGCTCTTCAATGACATCCCTGCTTGTATTTATTGCATCTCATCCCTCAGATTATTCAACAAAGAACTTCAGCCATTTCTTCTCAACTATTTTAACAATGAAATTCAGCAATTTCTACTCATCCTTCAGCTGGTTCAGCAATTGATTTCAGGCATTTTCAGGGCGGTCCTTCAGCATCACAGCATCCACATGCATTTTCAACAGGAAATGCATTTCTCTAGTTTATTTATTAATTTTTTTACAATCCACATAGTGTATGACTTTAATTGATGTGAACTGATTTAGAATAAACATTCTACATTCTCACTGTTAGACTTCTCACTGAGCTCTGTGAGAGCTGTAATGAAACATACATTTGAATGGGGGGTGTTTAAGGTTAGGGAAATTCTCCAGGAAATGAATGGAAGTCAATGTAAAGTCCCCACAGGGAACGAGAACAAATGTCTGTCTGTGTTAGTGTGTGTGCATACATGTGTGTTTTACCTCAGCTTATTAGAAAGGCTTCGACATTTACCACAGTAAACACATTCATCAGCAAAGACAGATGATTATCTGTTTAATTTTGGAGACATTGCAGGTTTTGTTGTTGCAGGCAATCAGAATACGCAGCAGTTTGTTCAGGAAAGACCCTACCAGTTTTCCTCCTCTATCCACTGACCTTTCTAGGTTGGGATGACCAAGGAGCCCATTCATGTATATTGTAAACTTTCCATACTGGATTCACACTGTATTCAGACTAAGAACTGCAAATAAAATTATTCCTAACCTTACAAGAATACTAGTCAGGAGATTTGTGTTTTCAGAATCAAACACTTTCCGTACTGTATATGTTGTTTCTCCCCAGCTAAACAAACTACTTTCTGTATGTGTAATGTTGGATCCTCTGTGTAGCTCTACAACTCTTCTAGAAATATTGATTTATAGGTGAAGTGTTGCATTAGAACTGACCTAAACAACAATATACATTGTTTTTTCCTAGCTTACAATATGACCCATAGGACCCTGTTTGCCAGACCTTTGCAGTCATGATAACACCTGAACCTGGCAGTTGACCGGTGCCTTTCCATGTGGAGTTTGCATGTTCTCCCTGTGCCTATGTAGGTTTCCTCCAGGTACTCCTGCTTCCTCCCAGAGTCCAAAGACATGCAGGCTATATAGTAGATTGACTGGTGAGTCTAAATTGCCCATAAGTGTGTGTAGTTGTTTGTCTTTGTGTTAGCCCTGTGACAGACTGCCGATCTGTCCAGGGTGAACAACTCTCACTTAATTTTAGCTGGGATTGGATCCAGCCCCCCATTACCCTCTACAGGATAACTGGTATAGATAATGGAATGATTGATGGATGTAACTGGTGTTAATTCAAGCTAAAAAAAAAAAAAAGCTAATGTGAAGGGCAAGCTATCAACTTTCCAGAACCATCTTTCAGCCCTACAGACAGTGAGTATTTAATAATGATAATAATAATAATAATAATAATAATAATAGTAATCACCTTTATTTGGCCAAGTATGTTACACGGGAATTTGTTTCCAAAACCGAGGCAGCCAGCTGCAGCGCCATCTCACACCGATGGCTCTAACCATCGGGGGTGGGGGGGGCAACTTGATGGTTCAGTGTCTTGCCCAAGGACACCGACACATGGACTGCAGGCACCGTGATTCGAACCTTCAACATGGTGGGAGACAACTGCTCCACCCACTACCCAAAATATAGATTTTCAGTCTATTTCTTATATTACAAAGTGGCAAAGATGCATTATTTTATAAGTATTATTTAAGTATTGATCACACATCTAAAATCCTGGCCTTTCTGTGTGGAGTTTGCATGTTCTCCTTGGGCCTTCATGGTTTCTGTCCGGGTACTCTGGCTTCAAAAGTCCTGTCCAAAGACATGCAGCTTAGGTTGACTGGTGGCTCCAAGTTGCTTGTAGGAGTGAGTGTGGGTGTGGGTGGTTGTTTGTCTACATGTCAGCCCTGTGATAGACTGGCAACCTGTCCAGGGTGGACCACGCCTCTCACCCAATATCAGCTGGGACTGGCTTCAGCTTCTGTAATGCTCTTCAGGAATCAAAACAGCAGCAGGTGATGTGACTCATGCAGCTTCAAATTCATCCAAACAGCTGGTTCAGATCCATTGTTTTCTGTAGGGAACAGTGGGATTTATCAGCAAATTACTACTTGCTGCTAATTTAGCTAGTTAGGTACCTAATCTATTATATTTGAGAAAGACAATCAAAAAGGTTGTAAAACATGTTTTCACATGTTGCTAGCTTAAAATGTCAAAAGAATGATTATTGTTATTGAGTTCAACTTCTTACTTTAGAAGATAATAGCCAAGTCAGTGTAACTCTATGGCACTGCTCCTACTATCCAATGTTCCCGTGAGTCGCCGTTAGTATGTAAAACAAAAAACTTATAGAGTCAGTGGATGTTGTTGTTCTCTTTCTTAATCCTCCCTCTTCTTTCGGCTGTTCCCGTAAGGGGTCACCACAGCGAATCATCTGTTTCCATCTAACTCTATCTTCCTCTATCTCTATCTTCAGCATTCACCTAACTCTATCTTCGGCATTGTTCTGTTTCTTAATCCACTTTGTGTAAAACTAGACAATGTTTTTAAGGTTGGTAGGTAGATAGGTAGGTACTTTATTGATCCCTCAATGGGGAAATTTAAGTGTTTCAACAGCATTGAAGAACAAACAACATGAGAAACAAACACCACACACATATCTTGATAAACAAATTTCAGTACCTCAAGCAGCAATAGAGAACAGACAGCATAACACCATGAGAACAAGCACCGCACACACATCCTGATAAATAAATTCCAAGTACTCAAAAATAGACAGAATCGAGTATTTGAATAATCAAGAACAGAATTTACATATGTGCATATTAACCATGCATTTTACCCCAGGATTTGAGTATTGCACCTCAGTTGACTATTACATAGTCTCTCATACTTTCACCTAGCTTATCCCTGCAGTGATGTATTGTACAGTCTGATTGCTGTGGGGAGGAATGACCTACGATAACGCTCCTTCTTACACTGGGGATGTAACAGTCTTGCGCTAAAGGAACTGTTCAGAGCCTCTACTGTGTGGTGCAGGGAATAGGAGGTGTCGTGCATGATAGATGTTAGTTTTACCCGCATCCTTCTGTCCGCCACCTCCTCGATGGAATATAGGGAGCAGCCCAGGACAAACCCAGCTCTCTTGACCAGCTTGTTTAGTCTCTTACTGTCCCTGTCCGTGCTACCTCCCGCCCAGCCCGCAACAGCGTAAAAAACAGCAGATACCACTACAGTATCATAAAAAGTCTGAAGGAGTGAGCCCCAGCACACCAAAGGACCTCAGTCTCCTCAACAAGAGGAGGCGGCTTTGGCCCTTCTCGTACAGGACATCAGTGTTTTGCAGTCCAATCTATTTTGTTGTTGAGGTGGACCCCCAGGTATTTAAAATTTAAAGGTGTCCACAATCTCAATGACTGAGCCCTGAAAGCTCACTGGCGTGAGTGCTGGTGATTTCCGCCAGGGATCAATCACCATCTCTTTAGCCTTACTGGTGTTCAGGACCAGTCGGTTTTCCTCACACCACTTCACAAAGTCAGTAACAACCCCCCTGTATTTTAACAGTGCACATATGATCTACTGTATATATTAATGTTTCTAACAGTGCAGCAAGTGAAGTAATGAATCAGGGACCTTAATGGCCAAAGCTGAATCTCTCTTTTTCATCAAGGTCACGTAGCCTGATAACTCAGCAGAATGGTGAGCACGATACAGTGTGCTGTTGGTAGAAACAGCATCAGTACTGTCCTCAACACTCAGTTCACTACAAATACATGTCGGTAGATGCCCATTAACTCTGTTTCTGTGTAGTAAGAGTGCGACAAGAAACACAAGGTCATGGTCAAAAATCAATGCAAGAAAAGGCATGTTATATTAGGAAACAAAGTCACCAAGACTCTAATGCTGCTAAAAACTTAAAGTACCTAAATGAGCTGCACTGTTTGTTAACATAAAAGGTTATATAGTATGTACCATACATTATAAATGTTTCTTTAGTATTGATCAAAAATGACCAGACACACTGTCCATCTCCAACATTGTATTTCATTTAATCGTTTCCTTCACTTTTCTCAGATGGGTTTTTGTCAGGCTGATAACACTGCAGTATTCAACTGTTATCATTTAACACTGTCTTTGATTTTTGTTTTCACCTGGTTATATAACTTCTGCCACATTCTAACATTAGCAACACTTGAGATAACGTGATCATTGTGGAGACTAGTGATTTACTTTATTGATTTTAAACTAAAAGACAATCTGCTCGTCATATATACTGCTCAAAAAATAAAGGGAACACAAAGATAAGACATTCAACTATGTTGTGTTCCCTTTATTTTTTTGAGCAGTGTACATATCCGTGTAACCTTATTGATTCAAGTCAAGACAAGAATCTTTATTGTCATTATGCATAGCACAACGAAATTTTTTCTGGCAGCTCTCAGCTTAAAAGACAGACATATTATTTACATAACACACAATTGTATAAGTCAATATAAAAATATGAACAAATAAAAAAGGATGTATGGGACCTAATCAGGACAGCAGCATGTTAGCAGCAAGAGTGTAGTAACATTATAAGGTGCAGCTCAGTGCAAATCT
>NW_018128194.1:304025-310719 GCF_001952655.1 Monopterus albus | reverse complement strand
ACCACTTGAGGCCTGTTAGTGAGGAAGTCCTTAATCCAATGACACATCATTGCAGGCATTCCCAGATTGTGCAGTTTCAGTGCAAGTTTGTCTGGGATTACAGTATTAAATGCCAAATTGAAGTCAACAAATAGCATCCTGACATACTATAAGTGTTAGGATGCTCCAGGTGGGACAGAGCTGTGTGTAATGCTATTGAGACAGCAACCTCTGTTGATCAATTCTCTCTGTAGGCGAAATGATGGCTGTCCAGACCAAGAGGGATGACGTCCTTGATGTGCTTTAGAATGATCGTCTTAAAGCACTTCATAATTACTGGTGTCAGAGCAACAGGGCTGTAATCATTGAGGCAGGTGGCAGCTGATTTCTTGGGCACAAGCACAATGATGGAGGACTTGAGGCACACAGGGACTGAAGCAAGATGCAGGGACAGGTTAAAAATGTCCAAGAAAACTCCTGCCAGTTGGTCAGCACAAAGCTTCATAACCCAGCCTGACACCCTGTCTGTTCCCGCAGCTTTGTGTTGATCCTCAGGGTGGAGCTCACCTGAGGGAGTTGTACAGTTCCTCTGCTGCCAGGTGTATGGAAGCGTGCAAAAAAACTATTCAGAGTGTCAGGGAGGGTGGGATCATGGCTGACCTGCTGGTTGTTGCCTCTGTAGTCTGTTATTGTTTTGATGCCTCTCCACATACTCTGTGCCCCTCAATGTGCTGTTTGTACCTGTGTTTGGCCAGCCAGATGCCCTTCTTTAGTTCTTTCCGGGCCCTGCTGTAGGCCAGCCTGTCACCTGATCTGAAGGCAGTGTCCCGAGCTTTGAGCAGACGTGACATTGTAGTGTCCAACCATGGTTTCTGGTTTGGAAAAACCCTGATGGACTTTGTAGGTAGGACAGCATCAGTACAGAACTGCACATAGTCCAGAACAGCTGATGTATAAGCCTCCAAGTCTAAGCCCTCTTTGAACACCCCCCAATCAGTATGCTCAAAACAGTCCTGTAATGCCGAAGAGGCCTCCTCCATCCACACCTTAACTGTTTTGGTGATTGGTTTTGTCCTGCAGATCAGAGGTTTAGGGATCAGCTCCACAGAGATGTGATCTGACATGCCCAGGTGTGGAGCTGCTATGGCCTTGTATGCTCCCCAGATATTGCAATAAACCTGATCCAGGATGTTATTGTCCCTGGTTGGAAAATTGATGAATCTGTAGAATCTGGGAAACACTGCTTTAAGTCTCCACACACAATCAAAGCCGTTTCCGGGTTTGCATTCATTTGCTTGCTGATCAGGCAATACAGCTCCTCCAGCGCTAATTTAACATTAGCTTGTGGTGGTATACAGTGAGGAACAGAAGTATTTGAACACCCTTAGATTTTGCAAGTTCTCCCACTTAGAAATCATGGAGGGGGTCTGAAATTCACATTGTAGGTGCATTCCCACTCTGAGAGACAGAATAAAAAACAAGGAGCGTCCCTCCAGCTCCACCGCAGCGTCCGGGATGTTGTCATCCAACCAGGTTTCAGTTATAATTGCCACACAGCTGTCCTTCCTCTGTGAGACGATCCGCAGCCGAATCTTGTCCATTTTGTTGGTTAGTGACCTGGCGTTTGTGAGGAAGAGACTAGGGAGTGTGTGGGTTAGCATGTAGCCTAGCACGCAGGCCGCTTCTCTTACCCCTCTTTTGTTTACGATATCGCCTCCATCTCCTTGGCCACAAAGGGGGATGGTGAGAGCCGTAGTGGTCCGGTGTAACTCTGGTGGAATAAAGTCCGGCTTCGTGGGTCCGTAAAGTTCGTATTGTTTCCCTATTGTAAGTAGTTCAGCTTTTCCATACTGGATGGTGGCTTCAGAAAACTGTAGTGACAACAAAAACACGAACAAGGATATGAATAGAAAAACAAAAAGCCGAGAGCCCCGAGCCGCTGCGTACGTATGCGCCGCCATCTAGGGTTCCATCTTGTTTCTGATTGCTCACCTGAGAATTGTATGCATGGACAGAATAGCCTCACGATCAATATTCACCGGTACAGTTTACTACAGTTGATGGCCACGCCCATTTATTTAGCATGTGATAGAATTTGATCATTCATAGGAGCAATTTTCCTACAATTTGTACTTCAGAGAGGAGCGAACTTGTCTGCATCTCACAACCCTGTGGCTTTTTGCCCTGTAGTTTACATGGCGGAGTGTGGCAGCAAGTCCCTGTGTTACTCTGCTAATCAGCCTGTAATCCCTGTGCTGCTGATGTGAGAAGTGATGCTCCATGCGACTCTTATCATTTTCTCATCAGTGCTCTCTTTGTCTGTCTCTCTCTCCCCCTCTCCCCCTCTACATCTCTGTCTGAGGGACTGTTGCTTCTCTGTGATTGGGCCATTGTTCTGACTTGCTCACAGAACCAGCCTGTTGGGCATGTTTACACAGATTCATGCTTCTAGGCTGCTGGCTAATGCAACACCTTTGTTCTTTTAATTGCTTAGTGTTCCAGCCACAGGCTGAAAGGGATGAATAATTTCACAGCTACAGAATACTAAAATTTCCACCCAGTGAAGACTTTCTCACTCTGAATACGAAATGTGTGCAGGAAGCTTGGTATATGGACAGCAGCCACTGTACATATACAGAAACTGCCGTTGTGTGAACATGTTGTGACTCCAGTTTTGGCATTATTATTTTTTAATAAATATAATTGTTATACCAATAAAGTACAATTGGTATAACATACAAGTACAATTGTATGTTTACCAATTATTTAGTAAACATACAGGACCATCACTAAGAGAATCACAGCTTCCACACTGACTTAATTAATTCACCATGAGGTCAAATTTAGTGGGAGTTAAGGAATAAAAAATCATCTAAAAGAGACAAAAAGTGAAAAAGTTGCAAATATCCCTACATTCAATTTCTTTTCCACTTGCAGCTGGTGAAAGCTTGCACTTGCACATTATAACATTCTACCACCTTATAAGGTTGTTATGACTACCCTTTCTACCAAGTAGTTCCCTGCTGTAGTTACAGATCCAGCAAACAGTAAACATTCATTCGGAGTCATGTCTCCGGCCACCTGATGTACAGTGGTGTGAAAAAGTGTTTGCCCCCTTACTGATTTCTTATCTTTTTGCATGTTTGTCACACTGTAATGTTTCAGATCGTCAAACAAATTTATATATTAGTCAAAGATAACACAAGTAAACACATCATGCAGTTTTTAAATGAAGGTTTTTATTATTAAGGGAAAACAAAATCCAAAACTATATAGCCCTGTGTGAACAAGTGTTGGCCCCCCTGTCATTGACTAGGCCACTCCAAAGTCTTCATTTTGTTTTTCTTCAGCCATTCAGAAGTGGACTTGCTGGTGTGCTTTGGATCATTGTCCTGCTGCAGAACCCAAGTTCGCTTCAGCTTGAGGTCACAAACGGATGGCCGGACATTCTCCTTCAGGATATTTTGGTACACAGCAGAATTCATGGTTCCATTTATCACAGCAAGTCTTCCAGGGCCTGAAGCAGCAAAACAGCCCCAGACCATCACACTACCACCACCATATTTTACTGTTGGTATGATGTTCTTTTTCTGAAATGCGGTGTTACTTTTACGCCACACATAATGGGACACACACCTTCCAAAAAGTTCAACTTTTGTCTCGTCTGTCCACAGAGTATTATCCCAAAAGTCTTGGGGATCATCAAGATGTTTTCTGGCAAAACTGAGACGAGCCTTTATGTTCTTTTTGCTCAGCAGTGGTTTTCGTCTTGGAACTCTGCCATGCAAACCATTTTTGCCCAGTCTCTTTCTTATGGTGGAGTCATGAACACTCACCTTAACTGAGGCAAGTGAGGCCTGCAGTTCTTTGGA
Organism: Monopterus albus; assembly: GCF_001952655.1. NCBI lineage: Eukaryota > Metazoa > Chordata > Actinopteri > Synbranchiformes > Synbranchidae > Monopterus > Monopterus albus. The sequence goes on along the minus strand of NW_018128194.1, from coordinate 306,868 downwards.
TGTTGTTGTGGGGTCTTTTGTGACCTCTTGGATGAGTTGTCGCTGTGCTCTTGGGGTAATTTTGGTCGGCCGGCCACTCCTGGGAAGGTTCTCCACTGTTCCATGTTTTCGCCATTTGTGGATAATGGCTCTCACTGTGGTTCGCTGCAGTCCCAAAGCTTTAGGGATGGCTTTATAACCTTTTCCGGACTGATAGAGCTCCATTATTCTCTTTCTCATTTGTTTTTGAATTTCTTTGGATCTTGGCATGATGTCTAGCTTTTGAGGATCTTTTGGTCTACTTCACTTTGTCAGGCAGGTCCTATTTAAGTGATTTCTTGATTGCGAACAGGTGTGGCAGTAATCAGGCCTGGGTGTGGCTAGAGAAATTGAACTCAGGTGCGATAAACCAGTGTTTTGACAGGGGGGCAAACACTTGTTCACACAGGGCTATATAGTTTTGGATTTTGTTTTCCCTTAATAATAAAAACCTTCATTTAAAAACTGCATGATGTGTTTACTTGTGTTATCTTTGACTAATATATAAATTTGTTTGACGATCTGAAACATTACAGTGTGACAAACATGCAAAAAGATAAGAAATCAGTAAGGGGGCAAACACTTTTTCACACCACTGTATCTAACAGTCCAGCATTCATTTTTACTTGGCTCTGTTTTGGTCTCCACCATTTCCTCTGAAAGATGCATGGCTCTGTACCTACTGAATGTTGCTAAATGTTTCCTACAATGTTGTCAGGTTATTGGGCACACCTAGCTAAAACTAATGGCGTCTAATCCAACAGTACTGCAATAAATCTTCTCTTCATAACAGTTTTGTTCAAACTGTTTCAGAGAAGTGTTGATTCAACTGTATGATCATTTTTGAAGACACAGTCCTTGCATTTTGGGAATGTTGTTTACTGTACACATAATAAATCTTCAGAGAATAGTTTTGTGATAAAATTGAATAAAATTTGACTTGAATCACTGAAGTACTTCTCACCCAAAGTATGGACACAGAATCAGCTGAAGCAGCACATTTATAGTGAATTCATTTTTCTACAAAAAAGAACCATCAGAAAAAAGGAAACACAGTGCAAATTTTAAACATCAAGGCTTTATATTGTGCTGTATGTGTATTTGCCTTTATGCTGTACTCAGTGCCCTTACTGAATTAAATTCTCGATTTAGAAAAGCCCTCAGTGTTATTCCATAAACTGGGAAAAGCTTGAAGCCCTCAGCTTCTGATAGCCTTTTGAAAGCCATAATGCGACATGTCACAACTAAAATTCAAAGCGTTGCATTGTTTAATTGGCAAGGAACATCAAGTTTAATCTCCAGGTCAGATATCAATCAGCAGCCTGCCACTGTGCAGCCCTGGCTCAAAGCTCCTCTTCCACTACCATATCCCATTCTCTTTTGCTGACTAGATGAAAGTGTGTTAATAGCTGTTCTCTATCTGTTAGCTTCTCAAACACAGACATTGATTGAGGACAGTGGGGTGTCTGTGTGTGTATGTGTTTTAGGTTTGGAGGTAGAGCAGTGGGGAGCAGTGCTCGGTGTTAGTAATGAGGACAGGCTTGACCTGAACAGGAAGCTTCAATAGAGCGCTGTGTGTTGGGCGATCAGACTCCCTGATGGCAGGTTAGGAGGAGGAGGGTGGGGTGCATTGGCTGTGTGGAGGTCTAGAGATAGATGAGGCAGAGCTGTCAATAAAGAGCCACTCTTTATCCTCTTTTAAAGCTCTAATTAATTACTGTCAAGCTTGTCTGGTAAAAGAGGCATAAGTAGTGTTCCATGGATGTATTTGGGAATGAGGTGAAGTTGGAGAAGCATGAAGATGCAGGACGAGCCTGGCTGATATAAAATGAGGCAGAGGGAGACACAGGGCGCTCTGAGATAACATCAATGAGACACTGTACAGAGGGACTTTACCAGCGCTTAGGGTTATGAGAACTGACTTCCCTGAATTAAACCAGGGTTTATTTCAGCCTCACAAAGGGGTTGTTCTGTTGTTGTAAGGCATAATTTTTATTGGGTTCTCTAGAGAAGGCTACTGAGCTGGCTGGACTCTGATGGCTACTATCAGAGGTAGACAAGTATTGTCCCAAATATCAAATCAATAACATAGACTTGACTAAATCAGTGGTCCTGGCTTATACAGTATAGAGGACCTTTAAACTGTAGGTGACTGAACCGTTCACTCAGTGCTTTCTACACAATCTTGAGCTTCTTGCTTTTTTAAAAATATACAGATTATGAGCATTGTAACACAACTGATGTTTTCTAAGACCAAATATATGTTACTCATGGCCTGCAGATTCAGGAATGTTTATGTGACATAATTTTTATTATCTGCCATGTGTACGAGTGTTTAGGATCATGCAGGTTGTAAGTGTCAGAAGCCTGGTGAACACATCCAAACACCCATTGTAGTAGTATACAAAGGGGAGCATGTCTGAACCATGTCTATTGTACATTGACACATACAATATTGTGGCTGTTGAGGCAATTATGGCTCAGTTCCAGTCTGGTAAGTGTAAAACCATATGATGTATTGTATTTAAAGTTTCTAATCTTTTGCATTCTGATAAAGTCACTGTAAATCATTCTCATAATAATCATGTACAACATGTTTGATTTTTAGGACTGGAACCTGTTTCACAAAAACAATTTTGAAACTAATGATGACAGAATCACCATCTGACAAGTTATAGCTGCTTGTATATTAAAGACACATTTACCAAACATGCCAAAATAAGACAGAGAAAATGATCTTTTGGTGCAAATTGTAGCTTGCATGCCGGGAATCTGGTGAAATGGGTTCTGAGACAGTTAATACTAAGTAGTGGTAGAAAGGGCAT
>NW_018128194.1:272006-303974 GCF_001952655.1 Monopterus albus | reverse complement strand
AGCATATGTTGGTGGAAAAGGCTGCTGTTTTGTGTGGAATCTTTATCTTTCAGTAAGTTTTTAAGGTGTGCTTTCAGCTTTAAAAGAAGGAACTTGCCATATAATAGATACACATACCATTTTGAAATAGAATGAAGACCAAAGGCACATACAAACAAGAATCTCTTAATTACCTGCACTAAGAGATGTGTGATTCTTGAGCTTCATGAAGTGGCTTCATGAACTTATCATTAAAGAAAAAGCAATCGTGCCCAGTTTGATTAAAGTTTGCTTGGAAAGTTAAGTGAATTCAGTGGCAATGGCACAGTCCATTTTACCCTAAAGGCCTGCTTTAGAAGGATTTTCTGTTTAGATAGTGTTTATTGGTTCTGAAGAGTTATCTTTATTGCTTTCTGATAGCTTATCTTTTATTTTGTCCCACCCTCATGCTGCCTACCAAGGCCTATTGATTATTATGACTAATCAATGTGAGCCTTCTCTCTGCTGGTGTCCTTAGCTACACTGCGGCTGTCAGGTGCTCTCCATCTGAAATTAGTCAGTGTCTTGCCCAAGGACACTTTCACATGTGGACTGCAGGCACTGAGATTCGAACCTTCAACCTTTCAGTTGGGAAGCGACTGCTCTACCCACCGCACTGTCGCCTTCCCCAGTGGAATCTCTTGTCAGAATTATTTGTTGTCATTTGAGTTTGTGGCCAGATGCAACTAATTTTGAGGTTTGCTTCACCCTGGAGAACTGGCTTAGAGTGTCTGTATTTTGGTATCACTGTAGCAAAAAGTCTAAGCTCTTTAAGCACTGGACAGTGAACTTGTCATGCTATTTAAAAAAAAGAGCTTAATTAATCAATGCAATGTTTACAGCCACTTGGAGACAGCACAATAAAACACAACACTTAAACACTTAAAAGTGAACAGTTAATTATTTACACATCACATTGCTACAGACAATTATTTATGCATCACATTGCTACAGACAGAGTAAAATTAAAAATATCATGTCATCATGTTTGTGCCCACATGAAATATGTGACTCCAAGATTTAGCTCTAGATCTTGCTCTTGAGATTGAGCAAGCCATTTCACTTGGTCACAGTTTCATTACCTGAACACAATGTTTTTTCATATCATGAAATAATTTGATGAATTGTTAATATAAATGTTGCAGATGCTGGGGAGCATAATATGATTTGCAACCATTTTTTTTCTTCACTCTAACACTTTAACAAAAATCAGATAGCCTACAAATTGCTACTGGTTCTTACTGTCATTTGTCTTTTTAACCCTAAAAAGGGCTCAAATTACTAAAAGGCACCATCTGGTGGCCTGTACCTGATTCATTTAATGAGGTGTGAAACGCACCACTACTTATCAGATGCACTGTATTAATGCCTCTGTTTTCTCTACAAACTCCTCAAAACAATGTCTAGTTCTGTAGTCTGGTGCTCACCAGCTCATCACTGACCCTGGCTGTTGGGAAGGTTGCATGAAGTTTAGATTGTGAGTTTTGGTGTTAAACCAAAAATGTCAGATGAAAGATGTTTAAATGCTTTGTAGAGCTTTTTTTTCTCTTGCAGGGTTGGTGTGCTCTGTGGGCTAAACATTCTTGTGACAAACATCCATGTAAATGAATGACACTTTATTACAGACTCAAGGTCCAGGTTCAGAAACTAATAAAAGCAATAAAAGAACAGTTTAAAATGAAACAATAAAAACAGAAAATACATAAAAATGAGAACAAAAGAACACCCATAAAACTACTGCCCCTTTAAAAGGCAGGCATACCAGTGTTTCCAGAGAATAGAAGTAAAACGCATGCCACTGTGTGCAACATTAGTCAACAATAAAATATGATTTTCTGAACAATTCAAGCGACAAATAAATTTAAACATCAGGTTTCTTAAAACAGAGGAAAATGTACTAATTCGAGATGACACGAAAAATTCGCTAGCACTCGTCCATCTAGGCTTTTTCAATAATATCCTTAGGGCGTCATTGTAAGCTACTGACAGTTTCCGAAGACTGCCCTTTTTATAATTACACCACAGATGGGCAGTGTACAAGGAAGTACAATACGCTTTAAACAAAGCCAGTTTTACTCCCACCGAGCATGCACCAAATTTCCGCCAGTACATTAGCTTGTACATACAACATACGGCACTGCCGATATATATCCCCGTCATCAGACAAACAATCATTAATGACATGACCCAAATACTTAACTTCACTGCACACAGTTAAAATATTATCAGATAACTTAAAAGAAGGAAATACAAGGGACCTGTCCTCTTTTATACGGCATATCATAATGACACTTTTGACAGCATTGTTTTTTGTTTTGCATACAGTGACTTTAAAAATGCTCAACAGTTTTTACTTTCAAATCACTCAGTCTGCTCAGCTGAAACTGTACAATTCTTTCCATGAGAGCAAACCAGGAATGTGTGAATGATATTGTTTACCACCCTAAGCCAATTTTCCACATCATAGCTTTTCAATAAAGTAATATTGATTAGAACAACTTAAAATGGCAACGCTACTAAAGGAAAGAGAATTGTAATAGAAGACTTTGATGAAAGATAAAACAGAAATGAATGAAATGAAATATATCATATATATAGTATTTGAAGGCAAAACATCAGATTAGTGATGTTACAAAAATAAAGAGGTGTATTGATTATAGCATTATTGTCTGTGGCTCATCCTTGATAAAGTGGCGTAATGTATGACTGCAGGTGTTGCCTTTTTGTAATTAATAGTTTTATAATTGGATAAATTAATGAGCTGGCAGATGAAAAATGGGAACAGGCATGTGAGGAAAGCAGTTGTCTCCCAGGAAGAGACCAATTTGAACTTGTGTAATGAAGAAAAACTTAACTAAATCACTGGCTCCCTCCCTCCATCTGCTTCTATTCGAGTTGCTGTTGTTCTCCAGGGCCCAAGTCACTGCAGTTGCTCTCAGTTTACAGTGCAAACAGTAACAGCTGATAGAGATTTTTCATTGCAGAGATAAATAGAATCAGTGTAATCCCATTCTGCTGTCTGATCAGATAGGAAGTCTAATTCCTGTCTTGTCTCTTCCATTTCACAGGTTCTCAAGAATCTCAGAGTCTACTGATGCAGCCATGGGCCGATCATTGGGTCTTTGAGCGCAACCTTCCTTCCTCTCCTCCTCCAACACGTTCTTTTCTTCTTCCCCCTCTTCCCTAGCCCTTTATAGCTGGAAGTTGAATCCTCCAGAAACTAGTCATCAGCCTAAAATAGCTTGTCCTTTCCTTCATCTGCAAATCATGACAAGCATTGTTTATCAGATTCCTATGCCTGGCCAGTCAAGGTGGCCTCTCCCAGTGCTCCTCTTGTATTTTGCCCCTGTATTGCTAATGGAGAGCCGGTGTCATGCAGCCCCCTCGGGACCGGAGTCTGACTCCTGCTCCACCTTAGTCCAGAGCCGCTTCTTTGGCTTCTTCCTGTCATCATCAGTGTTCCCCACAGTGCCTTGTTCCTGGACCCTCCAGAACCCTGATCCACGCCGCTACACCATCTTTATTAAGGTGACCAAACCTACAGATGACTGCGTGCCATCACAGCTACACACTTTCCAATATGACTCCTTCCTAGAAACTACACACACCTACCTGGGCATGGAGAGCTTTGATGAGGTGGTGAGTTTGTGTGACACCTCTGCCCCAGTGGCCTTCCTGGAGGCTGGAAAGCAGTTCCTCCAAATGAGGAAAGGACCTCCTCGGGTGGGCAAAGCTGTCACAAACAGTGATGGGGATTTCAAAACAGAGTACCTGGTGGTGGGGAAACGCAACCCCAGTATGGCGGCCTGTCAGATGCTCTGCCAGTGGCTGGAGGATTGTTTGGCCTCCAGCACATCTAACAGGCCCTGCGGTATTATGCAGACTCCATGTTTGTGCTGGGACCCACCACCGCAACTCAGTGAGGGAGACAGCTGTTATCTCAATGGAGTTTACCTGGAAAACTGTTTATCCAGTGTGAAAGAGAGTGGAAAAGATGCAGAGCTAAATGGTGAGTAGAAAATATTTTGCAGTTGTTTAACTAAAAAAACCTGGACACACTTTCCCACTGAACTGAATGAAAATGTGTGTAAGTGTTAATTATCTCTGCTTGTCTGTAAAACAATAGGGACAGACAAACCATGCTTCCAATGGGCAAACTAGACTTGTTTTTGTTGAGGTTATTAAAAGGCCTTGGAAAATGTGTCTGATTTGTGAAAAGTTAGGATAACTGTGTGACACTGGAACAAAAGCTTTGAATGAGGAAGAAAGAGGAACAGAAAGAGACAAATGTAAGGTTTACGGTTTCATTTGATGGAAGCGAGCTCTGTGACCTTGGACAGTCAGCACTATATTCTGGCCCTCTGTGGTCCTGGGAGGGACACTCAATCGGCCTGTGGAAACAGAGGAGAATCAAGTGCTGATATTGGATAGCTTTGGGGATGCTCAGAGCAGGGGGCTGGGAGAGGGGTATTGATGTCAAAAGAGACAAAGGAGGAAGCTAGAAGAAAAGAGGCAGACATGTGATGGGATAAGGGACTGTGGCTTGAAGTTTAATTGCCTGCTCCTTGATCCCAACCCCCCCCCCCCCTTTCCCTTAGCAGACAGGATGTGGCCTGACATCTCTATCCTGGCTTCTTCTTGGCTGTGGTCAGAGGGGAGGGACATTTCCCAGCTCTGCTTTCCACCATCTATCTCTACCTCCTTCCTCTAATCCTCAGTCATTTCCCTTAATCAGCCTGTGGTCTTATTCCCTTGGTCCTCCTCCTCCTCCTCCTCCTCTCTTGAGCCACTGTCACTGCTTTCCCATCTTTTCCTCCCTTGGCTGATAGTGGGCCGATACTGAACCAGTTGTGGAAAGCCAACCAAGCTGACTAGATACTGTAGTGGGTATCTCCTGCCTTATCCCTCCTCCAGTCTCTAGGGCAGCTAAGATCCCCTAGCTGCCCCAGCCTCCACTCCATTAGTTATTGTACTTATGTAATCCCACTTATGGTGCTCAGCAGCGGGGTGTGGGCTGTTTGTGCCTAAGGTGTGAAAAAACAGAAGAAGAAATATACCATCCGCTGTTGGCTTATGCAGCGATGGAAATAGAAAGATGCATTATAGCTTTTCTTGTGTGAATTAGCCCACGTGGGCAAAGCGGCTCCTACATGATAATCTCAAGTTCAGACTGAGTGAATGGATGTGGAACCCCATGATGAGCTCAAATGGAAGAGGCAAGCGGTATGTGAATATTTGGTTGGACAGGTGACTGGATGGATCGAATCGGTGGATGAAGATAAAGAGTCTGATTAGATGTAATGGATTCTGTGTGGAAATAGGTCAGGGAGCCAAGTGGTTATGGCCCGCTGTGCAGCAAAGAAGGGGAATAGAGGGGTGATAGTTGTGAATGATGAATGAAGGAAAGATAATAGATGCATAGATGAGAGGGAACAAATTGGCAGATCAAAATAAAGAAGAGTTCAGAGGCTGACAGAGTTGAGAGGGGGAGTTGTCTGATGTGGCCTTGATGAGGATAGATAGTTGCTGCTTTGGTCAGGCAATATGCAGCCGGACCTGTTTGGTCTCAGCACATTCAGTAATAGGGGAGCTCTTAGATTATTGTCTGTCTCCCAGCTGTCTTCACTCCCCTTCAAGGTCCCACCAACAGCTGATGGAGGGGTGAGACCAATTCTGTTCCTGTCCAGCTGATGGGGGCTACATGTGGCTCTTTACTGTACATGTAGTGTTGGAGCTTTACCTTAAACAGTGATTTATTTGCCATAAAAATCCTTACCTTTACTGCAGAAAGTAAAAACTGGCATTCAAATAAAAAAAGTAGTAGTAGAACAGAGGTTTTCACAAACACACCCTATATCAGCAATTTTATCTGGTATAGCAGGGGAGTTGCTTTGTTTCAGCCTAGTAGCAAGTAAAGCCATGGAAACCTAACATTTTTCATGATCACAGAAATATGGTGACTTGGTGAGATATTCCTCTGTGACAGTGTACAACAGCTAGAACAGCTGTGCCAATGTCATCCCTGTTTGTCCTCACTGTGTTGCGATGTGTCGCATGGATGTAGCTAGCTGGGTAGGAAGATCATATCTCACCTCTTAAACGCCACAGTGAAGCTCTGATTGGCATAGGAATAATATAATAATCATGAACATGACCCATTTCACAGAGAGAGTGTATGGCTTCACAAGCTGTCATTTTACATTCTTTCAGTTCCTTACAGGAGCTGTAATGATTAAATGCTAATCTGTTAATCATGGTTATGCAGTTAATTGTTTTGGTGTATCTCAATTTATATAAGATTAAATGTGCAAAGCTAAGGTGGCAATATTTGTGCAACTTTTTTACCCCCCTATAGCAGGGGTAGCCATGTGTCTATATGGGGTACATGATCAAATGAATATATTGACTAACAAATTGGTGGGGAGTCAATAGGATAAGTGTGTGTGTGTTTTAAATCAGGATCAGTAATGTTTCAATTAAGAGTCTCAATGTCCCTGAATAGGAGGAATTCTGGGAGACATAAAAGCAAATATCCTAGAAAGTTCATTTCAGCACAAACACATTTGCAATGAGCTGCTTCAGTTAGTTAATATAAAAATGAATAATAATCTTGCCTTTCTGCAGTAATTACAGCTAATGAGCAGGACACCATGTTTCACACATCCACAGTTTACTGTGTGAACACAGCTCCTGTGTTGTGTGAGAAATATTTAACCTTTAATTTCCCCAGAAATACTGCCCATGAAATTCCATTTTGGTAGACCTTCAATGATGCGTGTTGTGCATGTGTGGATGTGGGGTGATTTGTGTCACGACGTGCAGCATGGAGCAGGAAAGGATTAATTTCTTAGTCCTCGGTGGACAGCAGGGGAGGCAGTGACTGATTACAGGGTGGATCAGAGAGATGTGTGGAGATGAGAAGGCTTATGACTCAGTCTAAACAAAAGAAGCACTATTGTGATAACTTTAAGAAAACACCAGAAATGATCAAAAGCAAGTATACTGAAATTATATAAAGGAGGACAGACACAACCTACCCACAATGCTGTGGGATCATCTGGGTTGTGACCATGACTGCAAATCACTTTCAATTTTGCAGTCATTTTAAGTGGGAATTATTAATAAAGAAAAAAAGCTTTAAAAGAACCAAAGTATCACAGACTGAAAGCACTTTACATGGAGCCACAAAGAGACGGCTCAGTTATTAGCAGTGTTGCCTCACAGCAAGAAGGTCCTAGGTTTGAAACTGGCTTTGCTTCTATGGGGGCTTTCTGTGTGGAATTTACATGTTCTTTACACACGCTATTCTACATACAAACTGGGTGAAGAGAGTGCTGTAGTAGCAAGTCCTAAAACAAGGAACTGGTTTAGCTGTCAGGAATGGTGCGTAAAGCTGCTGATGATGTTGATGGTGAACTCTATTATAATGCCAGATGAGGTTAAGTAGAAAACAATCTTACTGGTCAAACACAATACAATGCTGGAATCCAGAAAACACACTCAGGTCGATAATACAGTCCAGGGTCAGAGCCAGCAAAGGTACACAGCCGAGGCATCCACAAAGACTGGTCAGAAGGGGAAGTCCAGAGGTCGAAACACAGTACACAATCAGAAGCAGGGGGGTAAGGCAGTAATTGGTGTGGTCAAAAAGCAGTCCAAGGTCAGAGCTGGAGTAACAGGTACCATGAAAATGCTGGAAAGTCGGCGAGAGCGCTGTGCCTTAACCACTTCCCTGCTATAATAATCCAAAAGCCTATGGAAAAATCCCATTGGCTTTGTGTCGACTTCTGGGTTGGCCTACAAAAATACATTATACCTATGGCACTCTACTAAAAACCACATGCTGCAACTGCACATTGCTGCAGATGTGAATGTGTACGTGATATCAAATACAGTATTATATCAGTGGCCGAATCTACCCAAGTTTGCATTTATTCACGGAATACACCATAAAACACCCACACTTCAATAGCTCCTCCAAATGTGGTCAAGGAATGTTTATTCTTTTTTTCATGAATGTCCATTACATCCCTCACTCTCCTCCAATCTATTGTCCACTCAGGTCGATTTGTAATGGTATCTTCATGCGGTTGTCATAAAATCAGAAAAAAAATCAGGTGACTACATTGTATCTACCAAGTATTTGTGTTCAGTTACTCAGCAATCACTAGTCATTAACTCATTAACTACACCAGTTACTCAAGGGCATATGGATGCTATTGCACACTATTACTCAAAAGGTGTCACACAATTACTAATACCACACTACTTGCCCAGTGTCTGTCATGTGGTGAAATAAAACTTGGCTTTTAGTCAGACACTTTATAGTACATGAAGGAATTGACCAGCACCTCCCCTCCAGCTCTTAATGTATTTTTCTAAGTGGACTGGTGGTTTGATAGGCCGTCTGGGGTGTACCTTGCCTCTGGCCCCATGAATGCTGGAATAGAATGCAGGATAAGCGGATAAAGAGAATGAGGGTTGGAGGGAACTCTCTCTACTGTCTGTCTGTTTTGCTGATCATGGTTCTCTGAAGACTGTTTTTGATTGTTACTGGTGCTTGAAGAAACAAAGGTGATTGTGTTTTGTTTGCCTTTGACAAGAACTGTCTTTTTGCACTCTGGGGTATATGAACCACTGAATATTCATTTTCTCTGTTTTTTCAGAGCTTTCTTCTTGTTTCTTCCAGTTTTCTCAAATCCTAATTCCTGGCTTGAAGTGGAGTGTTACACTTCCAGCAGTAACAGTGACGCTAGGATATCCCTATTTAGTGGCATTCATTTGAATCCGTCTTTGCAGAGCAGGTTGGTTTGTTGCGTTAGTTGCTTTGAGAGTTAGTAGTGTTGTACCAGATTGTGTATTTAGTGGAGAATCACTGTAGATAGAGAGATAGATCAATAGATAGCTAGACAGTAAGTTACATAGAGAAATAGATAAATTAGTTACATAGTTAAATAATGGTCCTAAATAACGTTAGATATAGATATATTACATATATAGATATATTGCATATATAGTTACCCAAACCCCTATGAATTATCCAAGCATTTCCTGTGTACCCCAGCCTCATCTGTGCCAGGTGAACGGGTTTTTTCCAAGGCTGGGGAAATACAGTAGTCTGTAAAAGGAGAAACCACTTGTGTCTGAAAACTGTGTATATACTGTTATTTCTTAATAAAAACTCATAAACAGTTACACAACCACACCCACTGCCCTGTTCTTCAAGCACACCTTCTTTACCCACATACCCATGAACCTCTTTACCAATGAACCCCAAAACAAACTTTGCCAAAGTCCATACTATAATCTTTATTTGCACCAGTCCCATGTGAAAATGACATCTGTCTGAATTTGTAGACCACATCTCATGAATGTAGCAGCACCATTTAAATGTTTCATAACACAAAATATAAGTGAAGAGTATATAGGGTTACAATCAGATGTGCCACATAAGAAACATGGTCTTCAACCTGTGTCCATGTTTATTTTATATTTTATTGTGTCAGCTTGAAACCATACAACCATGTAGTGTAGTCAAACAGGAATGTGCATGGCGAATCAAATCCCAAACAATCCATGAAGCAATAAGCGACACATCTTGACTGCACTTCAATTTCTTGAGCACTAGATGTCCTACTCGAGCACTGTGTCATTGAAGCCTTGAGTAATGAACCATTTGTGTGAACACTGTGTCAAAGCTTCAACAAAGCCTCATCGGCCATCACTAGAGGCAGCATCAAACTTACAAAAGTACATGATCAAGCGGGGTGTGGCAAACGGAGATATTAAGCAGAGGACAGGGGCAACAAGGCGTGGAGACAAAATGAACCAGCAACTAGACTCAGGGAAGGGTTGAGGATATACAGACAGGAGACCAGAGGATAATGAGCAGCAGGTGGAAACCATGAATGGTGATTGTGAACCGGGGTAAAGCTAGAGCAGGTAAGCTGACATAAGACAGGAAGTCTAACCAAAAATAAAAGCACAAAACAGGAAGCAAGACACAAACCACAACACATACAGACTATGATGGAAGGGCAAATAAATAATAAAGGACCAGATGGATCCAAAGTCCAAAAAGTGTGCATGCAGAAAGAAGAAATACCTGTAAACCCTCCTGACTTGCACTTTTTTTGAGCTGCTGGTGAGGATGACGAATGTGAGTGTTGCATCTCTCCTTGCAAGCCTCTGCGTGGTTGGACCACATTATTGCTAAACTAAGGGATTTCCAACCCACCTCCATAACAAGCACTGAGCAATCCTAAAGCAAGTCTAATGCATTAGCTTCTCTTTGCACTCATATACATGAAGTGTAAGAGGGAGACAATGCACAGCTATATGCACACACATACAGTACACACTATATACAGCACTCGCACACATACATGGTGACGTTCCACACAAGAAAATGGCACATACACTGGTGCAACCACACACTGGTCCCTTGTGACTGGGTGTAGGTGGCTAACTGAGGGAGAGAATAAAACTGATTTTGCGTGTGTGAGCATGTGTAGAGAGCAAGGTGTGGTGCTAACCACAGGGGGCGTAGTGTGGGCTGGAAAAAACTGAAGAGAGATGGCAGTGAGATGCTCCATGCTGGTGTAGAGGTCACTCCACCTGCAGGGAGCCTGTTTGGCAAGTTTTCATTCGGAGCCTTTTCTTTTGGAATGGAGAGAAAACCATTAGTTGTCATGTACAGTTATACTTGTGATCATGACATGTGCACCTCATTTGGAGTTAGTGAGAATGGTGGCTGTGATTACAAAGTTATTTATTTCCAAGCCAAATTAATATGACAGTTACAATGATATATTCAATGAAACAATAGGAGGAAAAAGGTTCTGACATGTGCACTATATCAAGACCTGTACTGTGGGTAAACTTTTAAAAAGATGGACCTGTTCTGACCATTTGGTATCATTACTGCTTTACTTTCTGTTAAAGGAACTGTTTGATCTGCATATACTGCTGCTGTAGCTACTGTACAACAGAAGGTGACAGTTATAAGCATAAAACCAGTAGAAGCTACTGACAGCCTGCAGACTGTGTGTTGTCATGTCAGCAATGGTCACATTCATTCTTTATGCTCTATTTAAATTGGTAAAAGACATCCAGTCCAGTGAGAGATTTATATGTACAGGTGAATTGCTCATTAATATGTACTATTATATGTGCATATGATGATTAGGTATTTCATTAGCTGGGACCCACCTTTACTAGTAGTGATTAATGGTGACTGCTTGTGTATACTGTATACTCATGCACTTGGGTAAAGTTAAGGATATCCACACTGCTCTTGGACACTGGCAGACCCCACACAGGGATATAGGGAATTTAAGGGCTTTATTTGAGTCAGGTCCTGCTTACGAATTTCAGATAACTACATTATCTCCATTCATTTGAATTTATCCATGAATTTTAATCTGTCTTCATTTAACACCAACTTAGGTTTAAATGAGACTGAACAACATCAAAGGCTGACTGCAGGAAGTCAATCATTTGTACTACTGAAAGGGATGAACAATTGATAATTTTAAAATCTGCATAAAATGGAATGCAGCATTTCATAAATTATCACAAATATTATTTTAATGGTCCCAGTATGGAACCCTGTGGTATGCCTTTTAATACAGAGTGGAAGAAATATATAAACACAGCAAAATGGACAAAAAAAACACAAAATTCAAAGAAGCCAACCTAGAGCTTGATAACAGCACATTAAGTTTGTTCAGTTTTAATGTTTCCATCTTAAATTGGGGACATGATCCTGCTGTTTACTGTTCCTGCAGTAATTGTACTCACTTCCTGTTTACTGTACCTGCGCTGTGTTGTGCTTGCTACTAGATTGTTTATGGAGTAAGCTCACTAATTTCTAGGTTTATCTGAACATCAGCTAATTTTTTGAGTCACAACATATGCCTAAACTACTTAAGCAACATCTTATTACAGAGACTTGAGCATGTTATTGGGATTATAGAAACTGCACTAAGTGGGTTCAAATCTTATTCATCATAAAGATTCCAAGTTTGTTCATATTATTGATGAACCTTCCACCCAGACTAAAGTTAGTTATGGCATTTCACAGGGTTCTGTGCTAGGTCCAGTTCTGTTCACTTTATATATACTCCCTTTAGGCAATATTACCAGGAAACAGCATACATTTCCATTGCTATGCAGGTGATACTCAGTTATATTTATCTATGATCAGATGAATCAGATCAGCTAGTCAAACTTCAAGCATGTCTTATAGACATAAAGGCCTGGATGACTTGTAATGTTTTTCTTCTCAACTCTGACAAAACTGAAGCTATTGTACTTGGGCCTGAATATCTTAAAAATAGTGATGCTGAAAAACTGGTCCATGCATTTGTTACTTCCAGGCTGGACTACTGTAACTCTTTACTATCAGGATGTCCCAATAATTCCCTAAAAAGCCTCCAGTTAATCCAAAATGCTGCAGCCAGAGTACTGACAGGAACTAGCAAGAGAGGTCATATCTCTCCCATATTAGCTTCTCTCCACTGGCTCCCTGTAAAATCCAGAACAGAATTTAAACTCCTTCTCCTAACATACAAAGCCCCTAATGACAAGGCTCCATCATATCTTAAAAACCTCGTAGAGCCTTATCATCCCAACAGAGCACTTGGCTCTCAGAGTGCAGGTTTACTTGTGGTTCCTAGAATCCACAGAAGTACAATGGGAGGCAGAGCCTTTAGCTATCAAGCTCCTCTCCTGTGGATTCAGCTCCTAGTCTCAGTTCAGGAGGCAAACACCTTCTCTACCTTTAAAATTAGACTTCCTTTTGGATAAAGCTTATAGTTAGGGCTGGCTCAGGTGATACAGAGCCTTCCCTTAGTTATGCTGCTATAGGCCTAGGCTGCTGGGGGGCCCCATGATGCTGAGTTTCTCCTCTCTCTCATCCATCTGAATGCCACCACTACCTGTTTAAAAGGTTTAATAGGGAAAAATAAGACAACGACAACGTAACAACATAACAGTGTCCATGATACATACAAATGACGGGGGAGTGATGACAACGGAGACCAGGACGAACAGGTACACTTACAAACTAACGGCAGGAATCAGGAGAGCAGGAGGATGAGGACGGACAAGTGAAGGAAAAACAGGGTAGCAAAAAAGAAACTTGAAAAAATCAACAGCACGGGGACCGTCAGCGTTGAAATCTCGGTACCTCCTGCGAAAAGCACAAACGTGATAGTTCAAGCCAAAACGCACAGCGACTGTCAGCGTAGCCTTCTATCCACATTTTCAAGTGCAGTTTAAACATAAACCTACTTGGTGTGAGTGAGTTAGTTAGTTAGTCACGATAACGATAGCAGTAACAACCATTTAACATTAACGTTAACAATGACAATGATCCGGCGACGGTGGAACGTCCGCCAGAGGTTTAAATAAGGAGAACTTAATCATTGGGATGCACCCCAGCTGTGTGCGTTGACAAACCAGTTACTAATTACTGGAATGGAACACAGCTGAGATGCAGAGCCCATAAACAAAGGGGAGGAGAGCCGGCGCCCGCCGAGCGCCCCTGACACTACCCATCTCCTCTCTCCTATAGTGTGTCCTCTCTTACCCCCTGTACCTTTCTGCAGGTAGCCCTGGCTCTGGAGCTGTATTTTTTTGATGAGCAGTCACCGGCCACATCAACCTGCCCAGTGTTTGATTGTTTGTCATTGTTTTTCTTTTCTTTTCTCTCCCCTCTATCCACTCACCCCAACCAGTCGAGGCAGAAGGCCGCCCACCAAGAGCCATTGAGAACCCTTTTGAGGATAATTATGTAGCATGTAACATATAAAATCAGTAGATAGCTATTTAAATCACTTTTCCCATTAAATAGCTTCAACACTATTCAAAACAACTCTTAGGTTTGTGTGAGACCCATTCTTGGGTCTTTATTTTGATAATTGGCCAGTTGTACAATAGACAATGAGTCATCTCAGTGAGGTATTTTTTACATGATTACACAAAGGATTCACAAAATCGTTTTGATTCACAAAACAAAAGGATAACAAAAACAGAAGTAACACAGTCCATTAAAGTTACATAAGTTGATATTATTATACTGTATGTACAGTATATTCAACCATTCAGAACTCTGGGGTCCCCTCCATTTTTCCATTTGTTAAGTGTGTAATTAAACACGCTTGTGTGCTCCTTCTAAAACTGAAATCAAATATTGTTCACTCTCACCATCTCTATTTGTCATCTTCATTGAACCTCTAGCAGCAGCAATACAACAGAATAATAGCATCAAAGGAATACAAGATACCAACTCACAACATAAAATTAGCCTCTATGCAGATGATTTACTATTATATCTACAGGACCCCTACAGTTCAATACGAGAAACTTTCTCCATTATTAATACATTCTCCAGGATTTTTAACTACACAATAAACTGGAATAAATCCACCACATTGCCACTCTCTGTAGATGCCTGGGATTCTGCAGCTCAAGACTGTCCCCTTCCACTTCACACTGGCAACATTAAATATTTAGGCATCAGTATTTCCCCTAGGCTGTCAGAACTTTTCAACCTTAACTACACCCCTCTGCTAAAAAAGATAGAAGATGATTTCAAACACTGGTCCAACCTCCCACTGTCACTCATTGGCCGAATTGCTACAGTCAAAATGAAAACTTTACCACAAATTAACTACCTGTTTTCAATGCTGACACCCTGGTGGAAAGCAAACAAAACCAGTAAATCATCATTAACACCGTGTAGATACACTCTGATTTGGCATAACCCTGACTTTCAACTTCATAATAATCCCATCTACTTTCCAACTTGGCAACACAAAGGAATCACTTACCTTCATCATCTATTTGAAAACAACCAGTTTATACCATTTAATACATTAGTCCAGAAGTACGGAGTTGGGAGAGGGTTGTCTGTGCTGGTGTGTTTTCTGTGTTTCAAAGCGGCCAAAGAAGTCATTGAGAGTGTTCAGCGGAGAGCTGTCACTATCACAGCTCCAAGGTGGGGCTTTGTAGCCTGTGAGGGTTTGGATGCCCCTCCAGAGACTCTGCATCTCTAGTATTGCTGAAGTGTCAAGATATTTTCTTGCTGTATTGGTGTTTTGCCTCCCTGATTCCACGGTACAGGTTGACTCTTGCTGTTGCTAGGCCTGCGGTGTCGCCGGCCCTAACGGCTGCATCCCGAGCCCTCAAGAGTCTGTGAACCTCACCTGTCATCCATGGCTTCTGGTTGGCATGAACACTGATATTTTTGCTGAGTGACATCATCAATGCACTTTGTGATGTATGCTGTGATGGCCTCAGTGTATTCCTCGATGTCTTTATGATTATTGTGAGTGGATGCTTGTTTGAAAATGTCAGTCTGTAGTGTTAAATCAGTTCTTCAGAGCATAAGAACACACATACCTCCTTTTGTGTTGGTCTGATGGCTTTCACTCTGGGTCTGTATGCAGGTCTCGGCATGATGGTGATGTGATCAGAGAGAGCCAGGTGGGGGAGGGGGAGGCTTCGTGTGCTCCCTTGCATGCGGTTTACACAAAGTCCAATGTGTTGTCTCCTCTGGTTGGAAAGTCCACATGTTGGTGCACATTGGGCAGTAAAACCTTTAAATCCACTGTGATGAGGAACATGGTCATGTTAGTGATGTCTTCATGCACATGTCAGCATGCAGTTATTAACAAGTGACCTACTGAACATGAGTTGCCACTGACATACAAGTTCAAGGCATTTTTCAGTATCCTACAGTAACACATTCTAAAAATGACAATAGGCCTATGTAGTGTGCCTAGCTAAAACATCGTGACTACGCTTATATATAAAAGCAATGGAAATCAAGCAAAATCAGCCTGGGGTTAAGGTTACAGCATTACCTCCGAAACCGACACTTCCAACCTGTACAGAAATGAACAACCTAGCATTTTATTAAAGTTCAGGGCTTTTACCAGCTCCACCTGTTCTCTGTCAAAGTACTTGCTTAAAGTTAAAAGCCAGTGTAAAGCAAGTTGAGAAACTGTCTGTCTTCGAGGGTGCCTGTCAGTGAAAGGTCTATCTCAGGACCCTCCTCACGCAGCCTCAGGGTTTATTAAACATTCATGCTTTAATTAAGCAATTTTACCGCTGCTACTTACCAGGCAATGATAAAAGTATTGCTCCAGGATTAGCATGGAAAGTGTGTGTGTGTGTGCGTGTGTGTAAAACCGTCCTACATGAGAGGCCATTAATTTCCTGACATAAAAAAGTGTGAGGATTAGAGAAAAGACAAGTTGAACTATTTTTTACCTCCCTCATCAGTCATGTGTGACTGCAGGAGAATGGTCTTCAGATGATGTTGGGGTCTGATAGGGATACTTCTGTTTTCTGACAGGCAGCTTGTCACTGTTCACCTGTTCACTGCTAGTCTTTTTCTCTTTTCTCTTCTCTATTTTACACTTCATCAAACACTTCTTTGGAGGAAGCTGGTAGATTCTAGGAGATTTGAAACCCAATTTACCCCCTCAGAAAAGTGCACTAAGGGTGAAATTGTGTGTAGAATTAGAGTGTGCATTCATATTACCTTGCCTGTGAGGACATTTAATACTAGTCCAAATGTCTCACTATCATTCTGCAGATTTGATGAGTTGGACAATAAACACAAATGACCTCAGAACATACTGCAATTTACAAGTTTACTGTAGCTATTTACCAGAGCTGTATGAAACTCTCTAAATGTGCATGTGTGTGCTGTTGCTCCTCCATGCTTCTGTGTCCTTGTTAAGAACAGGCAGTGGCTCTGCGGGATGGCTGTAAAGGCTGTTCTCCTTGGCTGTGTCATCTGGAATGACACCCAGAGGTGACACACTGTCATAACACACACCCACATAAGACATAGGACACACACGGAGATACACACCCACAGTAAGCTGAGCATATCTTGGCCAGAGCCTGCTAGGTCCAAGAAAAGAACTCATTAGTGCAGGCATGTTCCACGTAGTCTTCTAACAGCACACATACACAAGCAGAATAAATACACAGGCCCACTCCACCACACACCCATCAGAATCCCCCCCACCCCCAAATACATGAATGGATCACTGTTTAAGTCCACCTTAAATTCAATTAACACTTAATTAGCTGGTAGACTTGTATGTGTCTCTCATTCCTCTGTCTTCATTACTTGTTACTTGTTTTGGATCTAGAGAACTACCCAGCTGAAGTGTCAGTCCACCTGACTGTTTCCAACCTGTGTTTATTTTCCCCAAACATCCACTATAATGACTGTAGAGATGTTAGTGGCAAAGCATTGTGTGACTGTGTGCTGTTTGTTTGGCTGTGCTGTGTTTGTGCCATTGGGCCACTCCTGACTTTCTCAAATCTCACCTCAATCTTCATATGTGGACAACTTTGCTAAGTGGATAAGCATTTAGAAAATTGGTTTCCATTCTTAGATTTCCAATGAAGAAATATATTGTGATTTTTATTATCAATAATGGTGTAATTATCAATTTAATTTGACATGATCAAATATACAGCAGAATATGGGCTTCTTCACTGAAAAGTGGTTTGAGATATTGTGAGCAAAGACACTAGATTTTGATTCTTCTTTTGAAAACATAAGGGTAGTATCAATACTTTTGATATGGATTTTTGCTTTGTGTCAATAGGATCAACAAAAGAACCTCCCTCACCCTAATGAGCAAGGCCTATCACCTGTTAATGTCCTCAAACTGAGCTCTCTCAGTTTCCTTTAATTTCCACATCCACTAATTACATCCCCACATCAGCACCCCTGTATAATGGTAACACAGAGCAAATATCAAACCACCCACATGTCTCATGACTGGCCACAAAGTAGTTAGTTATGAGCCTCAAGGTCAAAATTATTTTATGTAATGTTGTTTTAAACATTCAATTTATCTGGTCTATTGCTTTGTAGTTTAAGTTAACCTGAAATTAACTCCATGGCTTCCATCTGGTATTCACACATTCATTTGTTAATCCACAATTACAGTAATTAACATTAACATGCCAACATGCCACAGTAAAGAAAGTGGAAAAAAAAAGATGAGGGAGGAAAAGAGACCAGAACAGATGAGAGCTAGACTTGTTATATATAAAGAATATATACCTCATAATGTTCTTTTCTATAAATACAATGATAAAAGTTCCAAAGATCACCTGTCCTGCTGCAGCAGTATCACGAGAAAAATATCAGCTTTTTTAAAATTAGTATGTGCCATATAATAATGGTGTGATAATAACTTGTACATCAAACCCAGCCCTTCTTCTGTAATACCAGTCAAAATAAATTACAAAAGGAGAACATAATTATAAGAAATGTTCTGCCTGTATCTCAGTGCAACGAGTATGTCAGTTTAGATCGATTTATTTACCCTCATCTACTTCTCATCAGAGCATCACAACCTGATTAGGGTGTGCCTTTTCAGTTTCTCATTTATGTTCTTGATAGACTTCTTATCTTACTCCTGTTTTCCTATCTGCAAAAGATTATATTTCCCAATCTAATCTCCAACAGAAACGATAATTATTTTCAGGCGTTCCAAAAAACACATACTGTTATTGCAGCTCAGATGCCCAGAGGCTTGACTGAAAGTCAATCTTTTCAGTCTGCTTTGGCCAAATCAAATTCTCTTCCCCCTCCAGATCTTTGGTCTTGTCTTCTCTCAGCCTAGCATGGCAGAACACTCCCCAGTGAATTTTCTTTATCTGTGGTGTTACTGGTATCGTGCTGTGCTTCTGCTTTCAATTTAGGAGATACATTTGGTTTAATGTTTTGATAGTTTGATTGTTGAAGGTTAAAGGGTATCTCAGGACACAGCTCTGTGGTTGCTGGCATCAGCCATTATCTGTGCCCACTTCAACTCAGTGGAGGAAGTCAGTAACAAGGAGGGTAAAATATGGGATGCAGGCAGGAAACATCTTAAGACAAACAATCACCACACAAATAAAAATTCTCACTTTTCTTACACTGAGGCTTAGGTATGAACTAAACTTACCTTAATGCTAATGGGGTGGCTGTGGCTCATGAGGTAGGGCAGTTGTCTCCTGACCAGCAAGTTGGTGGTTTGATTCCTGGTCTCCCCGCATGCCTAAGTGTCCCTGAGCAAGACACTGAATCCCAAATTGCTCCCGGTGTCTTGACTAGCGCCGGTGCATGGCAGCCTGTCGTCATCAGTGTGTGAATGGTGTATGATCTTCTGTAAAGCGCTTTGGCCAGTGCAACACACTGTGAGAAAGCGCTATATAAAATACAGTTTGTGTATGACCATTTCTTATTTCACAATGGCAGTGCCTCTGTACTCAAAGACAGAATGTTTTCCCAGTGGAAGATCTCAATATCTGGTGGGACACCTTGCAACCAGAAGGGGTGGAGGCTGTAATAGCAACACATTAATGCCCATGCTTTTGTAATGGTGGACCTTCATTGCTACACCACACGCCATAGGGCATACAGGGCAGTAAGTAGGTAAGTTTTATAATGAAATGGTTGGCAGGTATAATTGTTCTTCAGTCCTTGATCTTCATGTTTTCATTACTAAGATACTGACATTTAATTTCAGTTGGACATTAACCTACTGTACTTAAATCTGAGTTTACATAGGTGAGGGCAGATAAACTGGCTAGTGGACCCAGGGGCAAAGATTTACTGTGGTAATCTGATTAAGCAGACATTTATTTAGGCATGTGAGCTAAGTTAAGTAAAAAATTAAATAATTTTCAATATCAACTGTCAGAGAAAATTACATTTTAGTGTCCCTGGTTAAGCTAGCGGTTAAGGCGCTGCGCCCTCGCCGCTGCGCCTCGGGTTCGAATCAGGGTTGCATCAGGAAGGGCATCTGGCATAAAACACGTGCCAAATGTCAACATGCAAGTTGTCAGATTCACTGTGGTGACCCCTATAATGGGAAAAGCCAAAAGTGACTTTCAGTGTTCGGAATTTCTTTAATGAGTGCTCAGTGTGACTTCAACACCACACTGTAAGTGTACAACAACACTACTATACACTTGCCTTTCTCCTTGTCCTGTTGAATTGCAGTCTGATGCCAAAATTGAAAGTGTTGATTTCCTGCCATAAAACTGGCAGAAAGGATTCTATGCTTGCTTTTCCTTTTCTGTTTTGTAGAATTTTCTTTCAGGCACTGTAGAAGATAATGTTTTCTTTGAAGCATGAAAACTGAAGTTGAATACAGACACTGAAAGGAGCATTTTAGATGCATTCAGTATTCAGCACCATTGCACTGGATTTTTTTTTCCATTTTATTATTTTTTGACTCATCAGTCTTTATGCAGATATTCTGTTGCTGCAAGGCACCCTCACATGAAATGAAAACTTGAGTTCTGAAGGCCTTTTGTCAGATTTCACCCTGCTAATGGAGAAATGAATTTCTATTCACTTTGCACAGGCTCAGTGGGTCCATTCTGTACTGTATGTGTCACTAGAGCCTCAAGTACCAGCAGCCAGCACAGCAGTTCATCTGTAGGAAAGGCCTGGCTGCTCCTGCTGCTGTTAGCAGTAAAACACAACATTGTTCAGCTCACACATTTCCATCTGTCAGATACTGCTCACAGGTTTCTGAGTTGTGAAACTGAGCTACACACATCAGCCTACATTGTAATTAGGATTCACATAAATCCAGAGAAAACCTTTCCAGCATTTTGTTTATGCCACCATTATTTTGCTATTCTAATTGAACAGTGTTGGAAATTTTAAGCTTTAAGTCCATTCCTCCCTAATGAAGCTATAAATCTTCACATAGTTTTCTTTTTTGAAAAGGCTAGGAGGAAGTAGTGCACTTATTGAGGACAATTTTAAGTTGTAGATTCATACAAATCAGCTGCTCTAGTGCGTGTTTATGGCATCAGGACAGTGAACATTATACTGATATCCCAAACCATGGTTGTTTAGCTTCCACTCATCTGCCTTTAGGTTGTCTCAATGTTGAAACTCCCATTCAGCCATGAGAGCCTTAGTGAGGTCCAACACTCATGGGTGGGTGACAAGGCCTGGCTCGCAGTTGTTGCACCAGGTCATCAAATAGATGTTGGTTGGGGTTGAGGTCAGGACACTGTGTAAGCCAGTCAGATCCTTCCACACTAAATGGGAAAAAGTTTTTTTTTTTCATGTGGAGGTGGCTGTATTGTTGTGTTGAAACAGGGAAGGGTCTTCTACATACTGAAAAATTGTTGGAAAAATTGTCTAAAAGTACCAATGGGCCCCATACAAGAGGCACTCATAAAAATGACACATTTTTATGAGTCACCTACAGGTGATTTAAGACAACTTGTCACTAGATGTTCCCAAATTTCTTTCTGGAGTGGATTTTTATTGTCTTCTTACTGTTTTGTGAATTAAACCTGCCCACAACTGAAGCATCTGCCACAACTTGTGTGGCAGATGCTTGAAACATTGATCACATCCTACAAATATGCATCTGTTCATGAAAAGATGTGTTTTGCGCAGTTAAGAAAGTTTGATAAATCTCACATTAAACACTCTTATGAGTGAACGTAGTGGAGTCAAAAACTGAAGTTAAAGCATAACGCAGATCTTTGGCCAACACAGCTTAGGCCATAAGTACAGTATGTGTAGAGAACATGAGGAACTACAGAAACTAATTAGTCAAGGGGGTTGTTCATAGATGTGCCCACTGGAGTGGAGGTGGTAGTTGAGATAATCAGTCTCTATACATCTATGGCTGTATGCACCTCAGAACCCCCAGCAGTCCCCCCCTCCCTCAGTATTATCTTTTCGAGTTTCTCTCACTCTGTGTTTCTGTCTCTGAGTCACAATGCAGTCACCATCCCACACTGTGTGGGGAGACAAGGGCTTCTGATGTATGAGAGTGTTATAAAGTGTGGGAAGAGTAAACCGCATTGCTCAGACATCTGTGCGTGTGTGTGCACGCGCTTGCATCCGTTTGTACTCTATGTGTGCCAGTGGATTCAAGGCTTACGGGTTAGCGATCCCTGGATGCCTCTGAATGTATTTCATATACTGTAGCATGCCATATAGTTTTTACACAGAGCTGTTAAATGTGCTCCCACAGTAACTTGGAGAAACACTAAGAACAAAAGCAATGACGCATTCATCAGCTGTGGAATGAATGAAGAAGCTGCAGTGAGCTAATGAGCCACCAGAGCACAGCGCGGGCGATTTTCAGTCTTACTAGCAATGTGAGGGGAAAGAGGAGGTGGTGGGGAATCTACTCAAGTCCATGGAGGACATAGTCACTGAAGTCATGGCAGTTCCCATAGGAACGCTTTCCTGATGCCCAGTGCATTGGGGGTACTGGGAGGAAACCAGCTTGTAAACAGAAGGTATTTAGCTGCTGTGGAAATCAACAGACACAGAAACAAGGTTGAATTTGACAGAGACTTCCAAAATAATTGCCATTGTTTGACAAGCAAACAAGCACATAGAGATGTGCAGCCACATGTGCAATTGCTGTCGGAACGATTTTATCAGCAGCCATCTCTGCTGAAGATGGATGTGTGTCAAGAAGGACAAAAACCATGGGAAAAAAAATTGTGTGCTGTCATTCAGGCCAGAGTTAAAGTAAGAAAAGCATCTGATCCCTGTGGCGAAAGACCTTTTGAGCCTTTTCTTATTGTTCCCTCTGAAATGGGGTATCTATCTTTGGAATTGAAATGTCTGGTTGGCTGAACTGCACCTGAAACCAAAGAGCAGCCCACATGAAATGTATTTATAGACAATGGGCTTGGGCAGAGAGTTTCAGGGATGGTGCTGCCGTGGAAGGTGAGGGGTGTAATGGTTTGTGCTCCTCGGCTGATATGGTTAAAGAGATGGCTTGATATCATGCTGACTCAAGGATCTGCTGGAGTGTGAGTGGATTACATGTGGGAGCGCTGTGTGTGTGTACTTTTTTGTATTTTAACAACATGAATTTGACACATACAGTATATGGGTTTGATATTGCCAACTTTCTGATAAACGTGTCATGGAAATGTCCTGGCAGTATGACATGTCTGACAATCAGACTAGGTGGGACCTTGAACATTTCTACAACACTTGTAACACCACATTCAAGTTTGACTCATATCATTACTGGGAAGATCACAGCAGCACATGCTTGGGTTGTAAAGAGAGATACTGTATATGTTAGTGCAGCTTGTTTGGCCCATTACAGATCAATATAATCACATTGTGATTGTATTATTTCTTATACACAAATGAAAAAAAAGTTTTTTATAAACCAGTGAAAACTGTCTATAAATCAGCTAAGTTTAAGTTTTGTAGATTGGATTTTTTTTTCACATCAGATCATTTAGTCAAACTGAGAAGTGGAAAAAATAAAGGGGAAAATGATCACTACTCTCTACATTTTTGGCATATGTTAATGGATATCAGGTTAAAACATTTTACAAAAACAGCAGCCTGTAGTTACAGTGTACAGTGTGGTGTCCATGGTTGTCTGATGTAAGGATGCCTGCCCTCACATTTCCCATCTTGTTTAGGAGATAACACACTCTAATCAAGAGAGCATGGATGTTGTGGCTGACTGTCCCTTGGTGTGTAATTTGGCCCTTCCACAAGGAATCATATACAGTACCTCCTTCATTTTTTTTAGTACTGACATGCACAAAGGAAAAAAAAATACCAACCTTTCCAGTAACACCAGGACAACCACCGCACACACATACCATTCAGCAGCACTGGTCTCACAGTACTCTTAGGATACTTTTTGTCTTACGCTGCAGCTCCAGTACACGATCACAGAGAACCTCTGCAGTTACATGGCTATTTGGCTATTTGGCAAACTAAAACATAGTCTTACCAGTTGAGCTGTACTGTATAGCACTTAAATAGTTGTACACTAAGACATACAGTATATCAGTAGTCCTCTTAGGCATATCTTGGCAAATTCTGTCATTGTGGATGTGGTTGCACCCAGAGCTCCGAGGACTGCTTTGACAGAATATTATATACAGCAGGTAACCAAAGTGAAGACTGGATACAGTAAAGTAGGCATCAGAACTTTGTATTTTATGTACTGCTACAATAATTAATCAGTTAATTGTCTAGTTGATCAACAGACAATCCATACCTATTTTGATTGATTAGTAATATGACATAGAAAAATACACTGAGGCTCTCACAGCATACATCACAAAATGCAACCAGAAGCCATGGATGACAGGTGAGGTTCACAGACTCTTGAGGGCTCGGGATACAGCCTTTAGGGCCGGCGACACCGCAGGCCTAGCGACAGCAGGAGCCAACCTGTCCCATGGAATCAGGGAGGCAAAACGCCAATACAGCAAGAAAATACACTTCAGCAACACTAGAGATGCACAGAGTCTGGTGTCTTGGTGCAAGGACAATAATCTCAGCCTCAACACAGACAAGACGAAGGAGATGATAGTGGACATGAGGAAGGGGAGGAGATCTCATCAGCTGCTGTTCATCCGGGGGTTCGAAGTGGAGAGGGTGAGCAGCTTCAAATACCTGGGCGTCCACATCAGTGATGACCTCACTTGGACACTTAACACCACACAGCTGGTCAAGAAGGCCCAATGGCGGCTGTACTTCCTGAGGAGGCTGAGGAGGTTTGGCATGTCGTCTAGGATCCTTTGCAACTTCTACAGCTGCATCATTGAGAGCATCTTGACCAGCTGCATCACTGTCTGGTATGGCAGCACTACTGCTATGGACCGCAAGCGCCTGCAGAGAGTGGTAAAGACTACGGAGAAGATCACCAGGACTCCACTGCCCTCTCTGCAGAGCATTTACCACTGCAGGGTGTGTAGGAAGGCTGCCTCCATCCTCAAAGATCCCACCCACCCCCAGCACGGACTGTTCGCCTCCCTACCCTCTGGCTGGAGGTTCAGAAGTGTGAAATGTAGGACCTCCAGACTGAAAGACTCTTTCTTTCCCTCTGCCATCAGACTCCTAAACAGCTGAGGAGTTGACTACCAGGAAATACGTGATGTACTGTTTACATTCTTCGTTTGCACATACATAATTGCACAATGACTGTTGACTGCTGCATTTGTTGCTGCTTAAAGTGTCTTAGTGTTACTTATTGTGTTACATGCATAATTGCACAATGACTGTGCTGCACATGCTGCTCCCATGCAGCTTACATTCTGTTATATTCTTATATATTTTTTATTATATTGCTGCATTTGTTGCTGCTTAGATTTTGTATTACTTATTTATCTACTTTATATTTCATTTGTATTTTGTGGCATTCATGTGGACGTCACAGAAGTCCACCCCTCCCCCAAACGCGCAGGCTGTGTGTCTAGGATCAACCCAGGCAAGGCTGCTGGACCGGATAACATACCTTGTCATGTTTTAAAGGACTGTGCCGAGGAGCTCGAGGATGTCCTCACGGACATCTTTAACATCTCTTTAAGCCAAGTGGTTGTTCCCACGTGTTTCAAGGCTGCCAAAATAATTCCAATTCCAAAGAAGCCCCACCCAACCAGTTACAATGACTACTGGCCTGTAGCACTGACTTCAATTATTATGAAGTGCTTCAAGTCGCTGGTCATGCAGAATATCAAGTCCATCCTTCCTCCCTCCCATGACCCATTTCAGTTAGCATACAGGTCAAACAGGTCCACAGAGGATGCCATTACTGCTGTTCTCCATCCAGCCCTCACCCACCTAGATTCAAAGAACTTTTACATGCGAATGCTGTTCCTAGACTTCAGTTCACCATTCAACACAATAATTCCCCAGAAGCTTACACAAAAACCTGGAGACCTGGGACTCAAAACCTCTCTCTGCAACTGGGTGCTGGACTTTCTAACAGAGAGGCCACAAAATGTGCGGGTCGACAGCAACATCTCCAAGACCATCATGCTGAGCATCAATGATGAGGCCAACTACAGGAGTGAGGTGTGCCAACTGGTCCAGTGGTGTAAGAACAACAACCTCTCCCTCAATGTGGGGAAGACTAAAGAGATCATTGTGGACTTCAGGAGAAAACCTCTTAAGCATCCACTACTGACCATCATCAGTGCTGTGGTGGAGAGAGTGAGCAGTACCAAGTTCCTGGAGGTGCACATCTTTGAGGACCTCTCCTGGACCATCAATATCACATCACTGGCCAAGAAAGCTCAATCACACCTCTACTTCCTCTGCAAACTGAGGAGAGCCAATGTGCCAACCTCTATCATGTGCTCTTTCTACTGGGGCACCATTGAGAGTGTCATCACTGTGTGGTACGGAGCCTCTACTGCCTCCTGCAGAAGGACCCTGCAATGCATAGTGAAAACAGCCAGCAAGATCATCAGCGTCCCTCTGCCTTCCCTTACAGACATCTTTAACACCCGCCTTACCCACAGAGCCATCAGCATTGCTAATGACACCTCCCACCCCACACACTCCCACTTCAGACTCCTGCCTTCAGGGAGAAGGTATTGGAATCTTCAGGTCCACTCCACCAGACTTACAAACAGCTTCATCCTCCAGGTTGTGAGGATGCTGAACGCTGTCCATTCCCCCCTCTGCCCCTGGACTGTAACCCACCACAGAACATAAAAAGACTACCTCTGCTGTTTTGCACAAACTCAATACCTTCCCCCTTTTTGTTATATTATATGTAAACCTGCTGCAGACTGTTTTTAACATCATATCTGCTGCTATTGGTCATTTGCACTGCTGTCTATGTACATTTCATAAGCTATTATGCACCTCATCATCAACGCCCCTGGTGATGCTAACCACCTGACAGTCTTCTTGTTATTATTTGCACACTGAAAAAAAGGATTTGTTGGATTTACTTGATTGTAATGTGTACATCGGTCCCACACAATGATAATGTGTAAAACCAACATAATTTTCTTTAGGGGTTAACTTGTTTGAATTATGTTAACAGAGGAAATGAATTGCATTGCATATACTAGCATAATTTGAGTAAATCCAAAGACCCGGTGAGTCCTTTTTTTCAGCGCACTTCTGTCACTGTTTGCACATGGCTTTGAATTTCTTCATAACCTATTAGGTTGTACCATTTAGTTTATCCTAATTACTTTAATTCAGTGTTCATATTCTATTTATTCTGTGTTTATTCTACTTTTATTCTATTTAGTTTCTTAAATGGTATGGGCATTCAACATTAGGTGAGGGAGAAAAAGTATTTAGATTTTTCCGTATGTCCTGCACATATAGTGAATTGACAATAAAAAAATCTTGATCTTGATGCTGTATATTCTTGCTAATTTCTGGCTACTTAAATGTGAGAATCTGTGGCTTTTCCCTGGCTTACATTAGAGTAAACAAAATCTCTCTAGGCTTTGGGACATTTGGTTGGACAAAACGAGATATGTAATGACATTAACTTGGGCGGTAGTGATGGGTGTGTTTCCTGTTCTCTGATGTTGCACAGACCAGGCAATTAATCAAAAAACAATCAGCAGATTAGATTCTTTGAGGGAACACAAAGCAACCTGCCTTCAATTAATCCTCTGCTCCACAACTCATCAACGTACCACTGCTCTGCCTCTGCTCCCTCTTGCACACCAGTTACTAAGTGTGGCACAAACATCGAATGTTTTTGTTACCTGTCACAGTGGAATAATCATTTGCCATTTACTTAACAGAGACCTACGTCTGAAAGCACAGCAACACATATTTCATGCCTGGACTTTGGTCGGTGTTCCTTCCTGATGTCTGCTACCAACTGTGTTTTGATATGATGTGAATAACTCTGACCAGAGAATTGGTTCCGGTGTGGTGGGAGGACATTGTGTAAAACCTTGTAATGAAAGCTGCCTCATCCTGCCTGAAGGAACAGTTAACCCACCTCAAAAAAATTAAGCTTTCAATGGAGATTTACTGGATGGCACAGTGGAATGGTGGTTAGCTCTGTCACCTCACAGCAGGAAGCTTCCGAGTTTGAGCCCGGGCTGACCTTGGGCCTTTCTGTGCTGAGTTTGCATGTTCTCCTTGTGCCTGTGTGGGTTCTCTCCGGGTACTCCGGCTTCCTCCCACAGTCCAAAAATTTGCAGCTTAGGTTGACTGGTGAGTCTAAATTGCCCGTAGGAGTGTGTGTGAGCGTGTGTGGTTGTCTGTTTCTAAGTATCAGCCCTGTGATAGACTGGTGACCTGTCCAGGGTGTATCCCACCTCTCACCCAGTGTCAGCTGGGATTGGCTCCAGCTCCCCACAACCCTGTCCCGAAGTGCTTTAAATGCTGCTTTACAAGCATTTTTTTCCTGACAAGAATAAAAAAGTGGAGAAAACAAGGAGGAGAAGTATTGTAGCATTTTCAGCTCATGTTGAACATGAAGGAGAGGACATGGTTGGTTTTTTAAATAGTTTTGGCAACTGTTCTTATCAAGATGAAGAAGTGAAGCAGAGCAAAAAACAGCTAATATGATACGTTACACCATCAGACAAGTTTTAAATACACCCCAGAGAAAAAGAAAAAGTTACATAAACATTTTTAAGGTATAAGACTAGCTCAACTTTGACCTACCAAGTTTTGCTATGACTGATTATTAGACATTTCAGGAGCATTCTCATTAACTTTAGCCTCCAAATAAAGTAGTTTAGGTTATCAGAATAAATAGTTGGTTTGTTGGTCTGCATTTACTGTACTTACTAGAAACCAACATACTGTAGAAATGATGGCCAAAATTACAAAAATACTGACAGGACCAAATGTTAATAAACACATATTTCCTCCATTACACAAACTGTAGTTGACTGTAACTCAGTCCCACAGATACCATCCTGCTTCCAGAAATATTCACTAGAGCACCAAATTTGGATTCATTTGCTGCTTAAAACAGTCCCCAACATATGCACTATTTAATTTTAAGGACATGATTGAGCCTTTTTATGCCTCTGCACTAGTGATAGCATGGAGGCATGATGTTTTCGGGTTGCCCATTCATTTGTATGTTCATCTGGCCCATTATTGTGAATGCTATTTCCCAGGAATGTGTTGAGGGAATTTCTTCAAATTTGGCGCAAATGGACTGAAGGATTAACTGAATTGATTTTGGTGTTCAAAAGGTCAAAGGTCAAGGTCAGTGCCCCATTTCCATGAATTTGACTAGCTGGCAGAGGCACACAACTGTGAAGTGGTAATTCTAATTTAGAAATTAAAATATTACAGGAAAACCCTACATCAAGTGTCTAAGTCAGGTGCAGGGCCACTCTGCATTAATTTTCCAAGTCTCTGGACTCCACTGGAGACATCAACATCATTCTTCCAGAAGATATCCCCTCATGTGGTGTTTTGATGATGGTGGGTGGTGGTCTCCCATAGGTGTTCAACTGGGTTGAGATCTGGTGACTGTGAAGGCCACAGCATATGACCACTAATTTACTCAGGTTTTTCCTTTCATTTGTCACCTGACTGTAGATTCAGATCATCAGTAGGAGCATGTGAACTTGGGGCTCAGAGCCACAGACAAGTCAGGCAATCCTGAGAGTTTGACTAAGATACTGTTAATTCTTATCCTTTTTTTTATAGAATTTGTTGACAGTAAGAAAAATATATACCGAAGCCACCAGTATAGCCCTTGTCATTTATCTCTTTTACATGCATTTGCCTTGGAAACTTGTCAGCCTCAATTTAAAAATATTGGTACCACTTTAAAAATATCACAGTATGAAATTAACAAATGAACTGAGTGTGACAGAGAGTACATCCAGAGGCAGAGTGCTGGCACATTATGTTGGTGACTGAGTTCTTAATGATATAAATGAGCTGGCAGGGAAGCTGATTGGGTGCTGGGTGCTCTGTGGCAGGTTCACCCACATGCTAATCTTTTCACTCTACAAGAAGAGACTGATCAATGGGGTGCAGTTTTTTTTAATATAGAACAGGGCCTGCAGAAAGCACATTATACCTGTTGGAAACAATGTTAACATACAATTAAAATACAGTTCATTTATATACAATTAAAATACAGTTCATTTATATATGTTCATAGCTATAATTCACTATTTGAATTACATCGGTAATGCATTTCTCAGTACAGCTAGTCAGAGCAGAATATTAGCTGATTCTTTCCAAGAAATATCAGTTGGTGAGTATTATCTCTGACTGCTCAAAATAAAATAAATAAGAAAATAAGTAACCAAACATAAATCTCTTTTTATGAGTGAGCATTTTCACTGATGTGAAATTCTTACATTCTTTTCATATTAGAATAAACCTACCTTTTCTCCCTTTTTTCATTTTCTCCTCTCCTCTTATCTGTCCTAACATTTTCCTCCTCTCTCTGTTCCTGTCTCCCTTCATCTCCCTCTGTCCTCCCTCCCTCCGCTCCCTCCTTTCATTGACTGTTATCTCCACCATGCAGTTGACTGCTTCTGTCCTCTGGGTGTCAGCACTTGCCTTATCCTTCATTCAGCCATACAGCTTTGTGTGAACCAATCGCCCCATTTCTGCCCACATTTCATATTTCCACAATGATTTTCTTTTTTCCTCTTGTCCCTGTCTCACTCTCCTCTCCTCTCCTCTCTCCCCAGCTGCCTGCCTATTGACACAATAATCATCAATTTTAACATCATATTTCACCCATCTTTTCCTTTAGGCACACATGCACGTATGTGCTTCTGTCTTTGTGAGGACACTCATTCCCTCTCATAATGCATTCCCTAGCTCCTAACCCTATCCGTCACAATGAAATGCCTGACCCAAACCTGCAAACCCATGTTTAAACGCTAAAACAGCCCAAAATGTCCTCACTTTCCAAAGATGTCCTCACTCCCAAGGTATAAAACTCAAGCTGTTTCTCACAAAGATAGCCATACAACTACACACACACACACACACACACACACACACACACACACACACACTTCTCAATCAACAAATGTGCAGTAACAGTATCTTTAAGAGCTGTGTGTGTGTATGTGCATGTGTGTGCATGTGTGTGTGTGTGTGTGTGTGGTTCATCTGAGGACTTGGAAGTTAGTGGCAGCTATTGATGATTTTGAAGCTGCAGAAACTGGAGCTGTAATAGGAGATGCCCACACACTCATCCCACTGCTCCAAAAAGGAGAAAGTTTTCAGGAAGTTCTGTACACTCATTATAGACACACACACACACACACACACACACACACACACACACACACACACACACACACATCAAATTATGCCACTGCAAGCACCCAGTGAAGTGCAAAGCCAGGCAGTACACACACAGTAACTGAAGGGGAATGTGTGTTTGTGTGTGTTTTGGAGTAAACTGAAGGTCAAAGTAAAGCAGGGATTTTGGAAAGTGAAGGAGGGAGGATGAGTTTAAGGATTACTGCAGTAACTTGGACTATGCAGCCGCACTGGCAACCAAGGATGTTTGGACAAAAGACCCCTTCTGAATTATTGAGAATATAATGCAATGTCCTTGCAGAGGGAAAAAGACAACACTGTATTGCTCCCTCCCACTTTTCTCCTCCTCCCTGAGTCTGATTATTGGGCAGGAAGGAGAGAAAAAACCTCATGGACTTGTCATTTCCTCTTTTTTCCTGCAGAAGAATGAATTTTATCTGCGGCCAGACCCAACCCCCTCTTTTTGTCTCGCCTTGCCAAAACCTTCAGTTGACAGAAGGCACTTCTGTCCTTTGCTCCAAACTGCACTTAATCTTCCTCTGTATTCACAAAGCATATTTGTTCACAATAAACCCTGAATGATTCAGGATAGTGGCTGAAGGTTATTCTGATACATCATGCTCACTTCAGTCACCAAGACACTGTGTTGTAGTAATAGGTCCATTTGGTTCACATTGGAGTGACTCCTCTATGATGCTTGAGGGGAAAAGCAAATAGGAGGCTAATCATCATTGTTTGTACTGGCTCCTTAAATCATAGTTTGGAACTTAATCCTAAATTCAATAATTCAACAAGGAACTCCTTCAGAGAAATCAAACAGTGGGCAGCAGGGTCAAAGATCAGTCCCAAACCAAAAGACACAGAGGAAAATGAATGTTCTAAAACACAAGTACATAAAGTTTTGT
>NW_018128194.1:267318-271958 GCF_001952655.1 Monopterus albus | reverse complement strand
TTGTCAACAAATCCACTGAAAAGACCAAAACCAACAATTCTTCTGAATACTTTTAGGACTTTCCCAGCCTGTCTGTGGTACTTACTGTAAGATTTAGCCCAGTTCTTTCAACCAGGAACTCAGAGGGACGACGCAGACCACTTGGATATATATAAAAAATATAACCGTGCTGGTTTATTCAAAGGGTCACAGGCAAGAATTAACATTACACGTCCAGGCATCTTCCACCCCCAAAACTGCTCGCAGGCAGCCCGGAAGAAGAAAGACCTTGAACCCAAGATCTCTATACAATTTAATCACTTCGTTGGGCTAGCCCCATCCTACACAGGCCACGTCAAACCGTGACGTCACCTGATATGCCAGCTATGCAGCTGACCAGAGCAGTAGTCAAAACATGGAGAAAATTAAAGTGTGTGGCTGTTGATTAGTGGTGTG
The DNA here is from genome assembly GCF_001952655.1 of Monopterus albus. NCBI lineage: Eukaryota > Metazoa > Chordata > Actinopteri > Synbranchiformes > Synbranchidae > Monopterus > Monopterus albus. Next base: position 271,523 of record NW_018128194.1, on the reverse strand, counting down.
TATCTAAAAACATACAGGACATTCAGGGACATGTCCAAACAGTAAGCCTCGGAAGATATTATGATTAAGATTACGGCTGAGCATAGCATGCTACTAGCAATATTCATCCTGTCTGCAGACTCTGCAATCTAGTTGACCTTGGCCTAGATGCAGCCTGCAGAACTCATGACAATGAACTGAGCATTTAACAGCCTGAGCTAGACATCCTGTTTGCCTTACACATTTCTAGACAACAAATCCCTAAATATCTACCTAACTAAGAAAATACCTAACATTACCTTAAAGCCCATTGGGTCCTACTGATTTTTAAACTGGCCTCACAAAGATAAAGGCTCTTTTAAAAATAAGTCTGGTCACTTTTTGCAAATGTTAAACAAAGCAGAAGAAATGTACTGCACTTGTTGAGGACTACTGTTACACCTTGTTGAGTATTTTGAACAGCAAGATGGTGCATGTGAGACTGAGTCCAAACAGTACAGTGTCGCTAGTCTGTGGCAGTTCATGGTAATGAAGAAGCATGTTTGTTTTTTTACCTAAAAAACTATACTTTCACTATCCTTGCACTAAATCTCCACACATTCAACAGGGCATGCAGGCTGACTCAGGTTGAACGTATTTCTCTTTGTGTATTCCTCTTTCAATTCTCCCTTCATTATCTTTGCTTTTGCTTGCAAACTTTAAAAAGGGCATTTTGCTTCAGGCATTAGTGAGGTTTCCATGTCTCGTCATGGTAATGCCATTATGCTTCAGATGGTAAGACTCGCCGAAATGCACACAAAGATAGCTCTGTGTAGTTCTCTGAGATGCTATCTTAAACATGAGTGCACCAGAAAATGTAACAGCGCTAACCACCATACTGCTGTGTTGCCTGTATCCCTACATACAGAATATTACTTGGTAAATCTATGTACTAAACACTATTAAAAGGATGGAGTGATCAGATTCTGTACTAAGGGTGGTGTAAGAGAACCTTCTCGTGGACTGAATGGGACCAGACCCTCACTCACTGTTCTTTATCAGTAGTAAAGGATCACTCAAACTAACCTCAGTCTGATGCAATATAATATATGGAAGTAAACCCCCACCAAAATGTTTGAGGGTGCACAAACCACATTTGCGCTACTCAGGTTGCAACATTTGAGAGAGCACAGGCACATATTTGTAAATGCAGAATCAGATTTGAGAGCAAGGAAGGGATTGTGAGCTCGCTCCCAAAGCTGCTTGTGTACACCTTATGAATCCCCTGAACTTAAACTCACAACTCAGAGCAATGGGAAATCATGGCCTGAATTACACAGTTTGACACTTCTTTCTACTTTCAAAATAAAAGCTGGGTGTTTTAACCACCAGAAAGAGCAGATGATTGGTGTCTGTCAGTGGTGAAAGAAGTACTCAGATGGTTTACTCAAGTAAAATGCCACAGTGTAAAAATACTCTGTTACAAGTAAAATTCTTGTATTCAAAATAAATGTTACTTAAGTAAAAGTACATAGGTGTTAGCAGAAAATATACCCAAAGTAACAAAAGTAAAAGTACCCATTATGCAGAATGGCACAGCTTATACTTATGGAACATTACATTATAATATTCAATTATGACTGCTTATTTATTATTGTGCACCTGATATTTAATGTTGCAGCTGGCAAAGGGGGAGCTAAATTTAACTACCTTATATGCTTGTAATTTTAATTACTGCTGGGTAGCTTTTGAATTTTACACCAAGGATAAATAAATCACTTGATTACATTGTTGTATTAACCTATATTGTTGTGCCCTTCCTGACCTATCCCCCCCCCAGTTTGGAAACTGCTACTGTAAGTGGTTTAAGAGACAACATCATTCTCATGACTTATGAATCACCTCTCAAAAATATCTCCACTCTATATTACTTGAGAAGTATTTATGCACTCAGTTGAAAAACGATGAGCTAACATAGAAACTGTATATAGGCTAAGTACTTTCAATTAATTTCACTACTAAAACTACTCTGCTGCAATGGCATATCAACTGGATAATATCCTGACAAATTGAGTGTGATATTAATCATTTAATGTCAAGGCACTTCGATTTTTAAGACATTACAAACACCAGAGGTGGAAAGTAACTAATTACATTTACTCAAGTACTGTATTTAAGTGCAACTTGTCATCCATTTACAATCCTGTTTTGAGATCTCTGCCCAAACATGCCCACCAGGACAATAGGCGTCGGTTGACAGGGGAGGATTCAAAGACAGGTAACGACTCTCACCAATACTGGGCTATAACGACTCAGTCATTAAGGCACATTGTTGGCCTTCAAAGGACTGAAACACCACCGAGGGGGATAAATATCTCCGGCTCAACACCAGTCAGTCAGAACTCATGAAGCCTCTTGGATGAGAGGTGAAACGTCTTCGACCTAGAAATCTAGTCCTGTTGATTTTTTCTAAGTTTTTTCAGCTTACTATGACCTGGATGACTGAGAATCTGCACAGACATGTTGCTACTCATTTTCGGAATCACACCCTTCGACTGGTACGTGAGTACGAGAAAACAGTCAGGAAACTGGCTGACTACAGAATCCACCTTCGTTTCAACCTAAGATGCTGCCAACAGGATGTCTTCCCCAGAAGTTTGAGGCTAGGCTCTCCTGTAAAAGGATACAGGACTGGAGACATCCTGAAAAGAGCACAAGCACAACTTTTAAGTGAAAGGATTCAACAAAGAACTCTCCACTAAGGTTACCAGAGAAATCTTTCAGGAGATCTCAAGTTTCATGGAAAAGGCACAACTTATCCAACATAACAAGAGCAAGGCTCACCAAATGGTTAAATTCCAGAGACTGCAGAATGGACAGCCAACCTCAGATGTCCGTGGTTGGAGGAGAAAGGAGGAGCACAACCCACAACCATTGCACAACGACAAATGGGTCAAATGGGTTCATCTAACTCACGGACACAGAAAAAGAGGTATTAGCCAAGGGACTGAATTTTGTGGTCACACCCAAACAAATCCCTGTGTTAGACTTCATCACAGCCACACAGACAGCTATTAGGAACAACAAGCTGGCCGATACAGAGGCGGAAGAACTACAGATAAAGGTCACAGCCACTTTGGCCAGTGCCAAACTCCCACCCTCGAGGAAAGGAGGGCGTTAGCTGCACTAGAGAAGGATGGAACCATCACAATCCTTCCAGCAGATGAAGGCAGGTGTACAGTAGTCCTAGACTCAGCTGACTATCAGATCAGAGTTTCCGACCTCCTCAGTGACACCACCACCTATGACGCACTGAAGAGGGACCCCACCAGTGGCTACAAGAAGAAGGTTATAGACTGTTTACAGACGTCTTTACTGCTCCTCGTCTGTTCCACAATTTTTCACATCTTCTACATTTTCAAGTCTTTGAACAAATTCTACAACTATTAAAATGCCTCCAAGAGGGAAAAGAGCTAATAAATCAGAAGCGAATGAGGATGTTGAAGCAGAAGAGGATTATATTTCAGCGGCACAAGTAACAGAGATGTTGAGCCAGCAGAAGCAGATGTACACCGCACTGTTGAGCCAACAACAAGATAACTTCAAAGGTTTTGTGCAACTACTTATGGAGACAAATAACAAGAGACTCGACGACATGACCAGAGAAATACAGGAGATAAAAACGAGTTTGCAGTTTACCCAGCGAGATGTGGATGTGATTAAAGCAGCCATGGGTGAACAGAAAATACAAACCAAGGAAACAAGGGATGATGTCTACAAAACTTGTGAGAGTCTAATAGCCATAACGGATAAAATGGAGCATTTGGAAGTACAGTCCAAGAGCAAAAAAACCTGATCTTCGAGGGAATCAAGGAGTCAGCTGGAGAAAGCTGGACGGAAGCGGAATGTAAAGTGAAGGAGATTCTAAAGAATAAACTGCAAATTCATCAAGAAATTGAGATGGAGCGGCCTCACAGAGTCGGGAAACCTTCTGATCGTGGTCCGAGGGCAGTGATGGTAAAGTTGATGAAAGAGAAAGATACGGCACACATACTGCAACAAGCAAAGAAGCTTAAAGGATCTAATATTTCTATAAATGAAGATTACACCGAGTTTGTTGCTGTTGTTTTTCAAATTATGGGCTTTATTTACAACATGTTTTCAGACAAACAGTTTTTGTGGTTTAATAATGTGGTTTGTAATTGTTATGGTTAGTCCCCCTCGCCAGAAGGGTGAGGGAGAACTAG
>NW_018128194.1:262529-266913 GCF_001952655.1 Monopterus albus | reverse complement strand
GAGGCGAAGGTAATCATCGGGATGCACCCCAGCTGTGTGCATCGACAAACCAGTTGCTAATTACTGGAATGCACCACAGCTGAGGTGCAGAGCCCACAAAATGGAGAAAACAAAGAGATAAAAAGGAGGAGAGGCAGCGGCCGCCGAGCGGCCCTGACAGTAATGACATGAAATGTGTTACAGAAGATATACAGAGATGAATATATAACACATGGAAAAAGATTTATCCAACTTGGAATTCATATCATATAGTCATTTCTGCCAGTACTGCACTGGTTATGCACTGATTGAGTGTGGTCACAGAAAAATGAGCAAATCCATTTTGTAGCCATAAGCAAACACTTGGGCTGCACTCGGTCAGTCTGCTGACAACAAACAGATATTGACTGTGATCACTGGTGCCTGCTAATTTTATTTTTGAAGGGAAAAGAAATCGTTTGAAGATATGGACTTTTTTCACTGGAATGTGTCTAATTTAATCCATAAAGTTTGATGCTGACATTCAGCTGTAGAGGAACTGTGGATGTGTGTGCACGTCTTGAGTCTTTTGCTGTCAACAGTGTCCTCCCTCATCCCAGAGGAAATTGATATGTAAGTAATTAAAAACGTGTGTCTGGATGTTGGCCAGCGTCATGTTCTATTCATGAAGATTAATACATATTTGTCTCTGCCTGTGGGGTCTGAAAGGCATCTGTCTTTGCCATTAAACATTCATGGGTGTGCAAGACACAGAGAGAGAGGGCCATTCAGCAGCTCTTCACCTGCTCCTCATATCAGTGCACATCTTAATGGGGTGCGTTAAATCAGAATGGCCAACCAGGGAATTTCACACTGACAGTGGCATTCATCACACCTCTGTTTTAAAGGACAAATTTCCCTTCAGATTCTCCTTCACTGTTAGATACTCTATCATCAGCCTGATGTGAACTAAATTAATTCAGGCAAATTATCCCAATGATTATTTATTATTACAATATTTCTGAGCAGTTCAGTAATTTGAAAGATAATTCAACTGTCTGAAATATATGGAAAATAAACAATAGTATTAGATATGAGAATTGTCAAAGAACTGGTCAGTCACAGTCATTGTCGGCCACAAGGTACAGTCAGTCAGAGTCTGGAGTCGGCTCCGTTCCCCTCCCCACCCGGTTGGGTCCAAATGCACACTCACCACTACAGCACCGTCATCCTCTCTAACCCACAGCTTTTATCTTCTATTGTTTAAGCCAGAGTCACAGTTTTACGCCAGCTCTACACCCCTTCTTCCAGGAATTGTCTGAGCTGTCCAGTACATGAACTTCTAGGTCGCACTGACCCAGTGCTCATTTCCATTTCTAAACATGAACTTAAAAGTGAGCACATGAACAGTTCACACAAGGCAGAAGTTATGCCCAGCTTTAAGCTTCCCATTTAAGGGAGGCTGCTCTCTAAATATTTATTCACAGAATGAACCCATAAACTGAACAAAGAGGACACAAGCTAGGATATTCTTGCTTGAGCAAGCTACCAGTAGATAGTTCCCATGGTCTCCATGCACAAACATCCTCAAACATTTCAGAGAAGAGAAATAGATCTCTCCAAGATTATATTCTTCTTCTCCTTTCGGCTGCTCCCGTTAGGAGTCGCCACAGTGAATCATTTGTTTCCACCCAACTATCTTCGGCATCCTCTACTCTCACACCAATTATCTTCACGTCCTCTTTTAGCACATCCATATATCTCCTCTTTGACCTTCCTCTTGACCTCTTGCCTGGCAGCTCCATCTCCAACATCCTTCTACCAATATAACCACCATCCCTCCTCTGCACATGTCCAGACCATCTCAATCTGACCTCTCTGACCTTGTCCCCAAAACAGCTGACCTGAGCTGTCCCTCTGATGTGCTCATTCCTAATCCTGTCCATCCTGGTCACTCCTAAAGAGAACCTCAACATCCTCATCTCTGCTACCTCCATCTCTGCCTCTTGTCTTTTCCTCACTGCTACAGTCTCTAACCCATACAGCATAGCTGGTCTCACTACTGTCTTGTACACCTTTCCTTTGATTCTTGCTGACACTCTTCTGTCACACAACGCTCCTGACACCTTTCTCCACCCACTCTAACCTGCCTGCACTCGCCTCTTCACCTCTTTCCCACACTCCCTGTCGCACTGGACTGTTTACTCCAAATATTTAAACTCCCGCATCTTCTTGACCTCAGCCCCCTGTAACCTCACTGTTCCACTTCCCTCCCTCTCATTCATACACATGTATTCTGTCTTTCCACGACTGACTTTCACTCCTCTTCGTTCCAGAGCAGACCTCAACCTTTCCAGGTGTTCCTCCACCTGCTGTCTGCACTACAGATCACAGTGTCATTCGCAAACATCATTGTCCATGGAGATTCCCATCTGACCTCATCTGTCAACCTGCCCTCCACCATAGCAAACAAGAAGGGACTCAAAGCCGATCCTTGATATGGCCCCACCTTCACCTTGAACTCCTCTGTCTGACCTACAGCACATCTCACTACTGTCGTACTCCACTCATATATGTCCTGAACTACTCTGACGTACTTCTCTGCCACTCCTGACATCCTCATACAGTACCATAGCTCCTCTCTCGGCACTCTGTCGGTATGCTTTCTCTAAATTCACAAAGACGCACTGCAGCTCCTTCCGACCATCTCTATACTTCTTCATTAACATTCTCAGAGCAAAAATTGGATCAGTAGTGTTCTTTCTGGGCATGAAGCCATACTACTACTGCACAAATATTCACTTCCTTTCTTAGCCTAGCTTCCACTGCTCTTTCCCATAGCTTCATTGTGTGGCTCATCAACTTTATACTTCTGTAGTTGCTACACCTCTGCACATCACCCTTGTTCTTAAAGATTGGCACTAGTACACTTCTCCTCCATTCCATACTGTTGAACCAACTAGATAGAAACTCCACTGCTGACTCTCCTAGACAGTTTTATACCTCCACGGGTATGTCATCTGGACCAACAGCCTTTCCACTCTTCATTCTCCTCAGAGCCTTCCTCACCTCATCCTTTCTAATCTTTGCTACTTCCTGCTGTACAATATGCACCTCTTCCCCCCCTTCTTTCTCTCTCATTTTCCTCATTCATCAGTTCCTCAAAATACTCCTTCCATCTTCTCTGCACACTCTCCTCACTTGTTAGCACCTTTCCATCTCTGTCTTTAATCGCCCTTATTTGTTGCACATCCTTCCCATGTCTATCTCTCTGTCTCGCTAATCTATACAAGTCCTTCTCACCTTCCCGCGTGTCTAACCTGGCATACAACTCATCATATGCTTTCTGTTTGGCCATTGCCACCTCCCTCTTCACTCTACGTTGCAATTTCTTGTAATCCTGTCTACTGTCTTTAGTCCTTTCTACGTCCCACTTCTTTTTAGCTAGCCTCTTCCTCTGAATGCTGTCCTGTACTTCCTCGTTTCACCACCATGTTTCCTTATCTTCTCAAAGGTCAAAGTGTTTATTTGTCATATGCACAGTTCGGAAATGTGTTTCTCTGTACAATGAAATTCTTACTTTGCCGTCCACACGAATGCCACAAAATACAAATGAAATATAAAGTACACTTCTCCTCCATTCCATACTGGATCAGTATGGATCAGTAGTGTTCTTTCTGGGCATGAAGCGAGGGTTGCAAGCGAGAGCGGATGTTTTTTCTGCTCCTCTTGTCTGTTCTGGGATTTTTCATATCCTTTTCATACCTTCTACACCTTCAAGTCTTTGAAAAAGTCTATATCTGTTGAAATGCCTCCAAAAGGGAAAAAAGCCAATAAGTCTGATGCGGTTGAGGATGTCGAAGCTGAAGAAAATTATGACAGAGCGACGTAAGCAACGGACCTGCTGGAAGAGCAGAAACGAATGTACACTGTGCTGCTGAATCAGCTTAATGAAAGTTTCAAAGGATTTGTGCAAATACTTATGGAGACGAACAACAAGAGATTTGACGACATGACCAGAGAGATACAGGGCATAAAAACAAGTCTGCAGTTTACCCAGCGAGAGGTCGATGTGATTAAAGTTACCATGGGTGAACAGACAACGCAAATCAAACTTTCAGAGTATAAAACATTATCTTAGTAGTCTTACACATTCTTTAAATATAATTGCTATTTCTGAAACTTGGATGAATAATGTAAGAGGAATCAACCTTGACTTGGATGGTTATGACTTGGTCTGCACAAACAGAGAGAATAAGATGAGAGGTGGACTGGCCTTGTACATAGATAACAACCTTTGTTATAAAAAACTGGAAAATATGTCAAGGGCGATTGATAACTTGCTGGAGTGTGTGACGGTTGAATTACTACTGGAAAAAAAGAAAAATGTTGTAATAAGCTGTATCTACAGAGCACCTGGTGCCAG
>NW_018128194.1:255581-256002 GCF_001952655.1 Monopterus albus | reverse complement strand
GCGACACAGCTGAGGCGTTGATCCCGCAAAAAGGGAGAGCAGGAGAGGAAAAAAAGAAAGAGAGGCAGGTCGCGCCGAGCGGACCTGACAGTATTTCCTGGTAATAAACTCAGCTGTTTAGGAGTCTGATGGCAGAGGGAAAGAAAGAGTTTTTCAGTCTGGAGGTCCTGCATTTTCACACTTCTGAACCTCCGGTCATCCTTCCAGATGACACATAGCACATTCCTGTCTCCCTGATCACTTCTGCTGTAGTTTCCCACTCATCTAAAAGTTCTTCCGCTCAGGAAAAACAAAAGGGGAAAACTTATGTCCTGTCCATAACATTCTTCCTTTTGCAACTTCCACCACTTGGTCTTCTTTTCTGTCTTTCCTCTCCTCTTCTTCCTGACCACCAGAGTCATCCTACACATCACCATCTGAG
>NW_018128194.1:229929-255388 GCF_001952655.1 Monopterus albus | reverse complement strand
TCTCTTCTAACTCACACCCTACTTGTGGAGCATAACCACTGATTACATTCAACATTATCCCTTCAATTTCCAACTTCAAACTGATCACCCTGTCTGACACTCTTTTTACCTCTAAAACATTCTTCACCAGCTCCTCCTTCAGGATCACTCCCACCCCATTTCTCTTCCTATCCACACCATAATAAAACAGTTTGTATCCTACTCCAATGCTACGCGCTTTGCTACCCTTCCACCTGGTCTCCTGCACACACAGTATGTCTACCTTCCTTCTCTCCATCATGTCTGCCAGATCTCTACCTTTCCCTGTCAATGTGCCAACATTAGGAGTACCTATTCTCAGACCTATACTCCTGCCTTTCCTCTTTTCTCTGTCTACGAATCCTTCTACCTCCTCTCCTTCTTCGACCAACAGTAGTCCAGTTTCCACCAGCACCCTGTAGGTCAACAGCACTGGGGGCGGTTGTTGTTAACCCGGGCCTCAACAGATCTAGTATGGAATTCACACTGATGATTCGCATGTTTAAATCTGGCATGTTTTTACGCCAGATACCCTTCCTGACACCACCCTCTCTATTTATCTGGGCTTGGGACCTGCACAGAGGTCACTGGCTAGCCTGTGATTGATCTCTCCAAGATTATATAAACACTTAACTCACCCTTACATAACTATCATCTATTACCTACTACAAATAATATATATTGTCAAATATATAATATATGTAATCTCCTACTGCACTCTTACATTTTTAACTTGGAACTTGTTTGTTTTTAATCACTACACTGTTGTTCAGTGCAGCTGCAGGTTACTTTTTAATGTTCTCATTTTATCACCATTACACCATATATCTGCTAATAGGGACTTTGGTGTCTGTACCTCTTGGACAGACCACACCCTTTACCCTTTACCCATTTATGTGTATGGTGTTTACAATGAGGAGAGTTTGCCATCTGTATTAGGGACATGTCTCATACCGGATCTTCTTGTGATAACTGTGATGGAGAAATGTGAATCTTTTCCTCCTCTGTTATAGATTTGTCCCTGTACCCATGAGGCACTAGCTAATCACCTTCATTTGGCCAAGTATGTCACACACAAGGAATTTGTTTCCGGTACAGAACCGAGGCAGCCATCCAGCTGCCAACTCAACCAATGGCTCTAACCATTGGGGGCAACAGGAGGTTCAGTGTCTTGCCCAAGGACACTTCGACACGTGGACTGCAGGCACCAAGATTTGAACCTTCCGGGTGGGAGACAACTGCTCTACCCACTGCACCACTGTCGCCTACCTAACTACTTGACATTAAGAGCAGGCGAGCAGAAAAACAACGCTATAGTCTGTAGTTTATTTATAGCTATCTATGTTGCAAATACATTTCCTGGCCTCCTTCATTTCTGCTTCATTCTTTCTATTAAGCATTTTCTGCAGCCATTTATACTCACCTAATGCACCTGCTAACAAAATATATAAGGTAACGTAATTTTAATGTTTTATTTGAATCCAGCCTTCCAAAAAAAAAAAAAAAATCACTTAAAGACATTACACAATTCGTAATGGTTTGAGTGGAAGTTAACAATGAAAATAGAGGTTAGTGGAAAACTACAGGTCTGAACTGCACTGGGCCATACTGCAAGTATGCCTTTTTGAAACAGATGTGGAAGGACACTTGGATTAAATATTTTTGGTTTAAAGTGACAATGACTGAAATTGAGCAAGCTGTATTTATGAACATTGTCTTCATTCATAGTGTACATATTGTATATCATTCAGGTGGTTTAAATGGTGAAATTAGAACTATCACTTCAATATGCATTTCATACATACATACAAATGACTGATTACAGTTTCCCGAGCTGAGGTGTTCCCAGTGAACCTTCAAAGTCCTAAGATATATCTGAGGGTTCACAAGAAGACTAAGAAAAAAAAAAACAACAACTATTTTTAGGTTTCACAGAAGCTCCACCAATCAGTAAAGGTTTGAAGTGCTCACAACGCATCTCCACACTAAGGCCATAACTGCTGCTGAGTGCTCACACAGAGTTGCTATTCATTTTAAGGGCTCACCACTAAAAAAGGTTGGAAACATTATTCTTCCACAAGGGAATCAAAGCTTTGGCAGAGAGTAAAGCCTGAAATTGACTTGTGTTTTTTATCCTGTGAGTGGTGAGTGGTTATAGGATGTGTGTAAAAAACAAACCAAAACATGGAAAACTGTGTAGCTCAACTTCTCTACCCGGTGGCAACTAATATCTTTATGGTCTTGGTCTGTTTGAGCCTGTTGACAATAGCACCCATACTCAAAATATAATTACTCAGAGTATACATGAGTTAAAATATATGATCAATAGAAGTAAGTATGATGTAATCAACATCTACAGTCAATAATGTGCAACTTTTTAAAAGAAATTGTACTCCTATGTAGCTTTATTTTAGCTTCATCAATCCAGCAAAATTAGGTTAACATTTAGATAACTGATTTAAGTCTTTGTTTAGACAATTAGACTAAACCACTAGATTAAAAATATAGGACTATATCCTGTCTGACAGTACCATAAATACTTGTTGTACTGGGTTGTTCCAGCTGTTTTCTGAGTCTTTATGATGTTTTCCACCATTCTTAACACTGAAATAACAATCTAGTCTCACAGCAAAATGTATAATAGCTACATTGGTCCACAATGCAGAATGTACTAGTTTCACAATAGTGTCTCCAAAGTTGTGACATTACAACATTTTTCTGGATCAAAAATTGTGGCATGGCAATGTTTTTCTGGCAGCTAAAACAAAAGACAATGGCTGACATTACTTATACAAGGTTTAGGCACAGAAACTACATAATTAGGGGAAAGCTCCTGGGTTTGGTTGAAACACTTTCAAATGAAAGCTACAATGTCATGAACGGGACTCAATCTCCAGTTGTCTGTGTGAAAGTCAGGTGTTTGTAGGGCCCATCCAGCCATTACTGTTTTTAACATTCTATAGTTCATGATAAATGTTAGCGTCCCAATCTGAACTCCAGTCCAGTTGGTGGTGGTATTGCACTATGTCAATTGCCAACCACCATAAACCACTAAGAAGAAGGACACTGGGCTGCAATACAAAATGTGTTGCCATTACACAGCTTATTATTATTATTATTGTGACACTACTACATTTTATGCTGTGGACCATTTTAGACTGTCATGCGAGACTGGGCTGAAAATATTGAAGATGTTTTGTGTATCATTCTGTACTCAATGAGCCTTACACTCTGGGAGCCTTGTGATTTTTGAGTGCCATTTAAATACAAAAAATATGGTGATTTGAACAATACATGACTAGAGACTATAGGTTTGCGATGTCTCTGGCCCACCAAAGGCCAAAGTGGTTTAAGACAGGGGTTTTCAACCAGTGGTCTGCGGCCCCCTGGTGGTCCTCAACTCATGCATTCAATAATGTAGTTTCACCTTTAAAAAAAAAAAAAAAAATCACTTTTAAACTCATTTCCATGTGTTACTTACTGTTTGTTAGTGGGTAATCAAATTCATGCAAATATATTATAAAATTTAGAAAGGCCAAGGTGACTTTCAAGAGTAAAATAATGCCCATCCGGTGTTCTTGGGTTACTTATCTTATTGTAATCTTATTGAGAATGATGGTCCCTGGGTCACACTTACTGTAGTTGAGAACCCCTGGTTTAAGGGATATACACTATTTTTATCTGATCAAACAACTTTTTAGCTGCTTTGAAAATATTCCATCATTATTGTAGGTTGTTTCTTCTTGCTTATCTGGTTCCTAGTGCATGTGCATTTTGTTTGTTTTCTTTTTGACATTCATATAGATGTACTACATAGCCAAGGAATTACAGATTGTCTGGCCTCTTTTACCCATGGTGTGTTGAGTATTATTGCTCTGTATTGACAGTATATACAGTGCAAAGAAGTTTTTAGTTGAAGCTATCACAATGTTTCTTCACATAGGCCACTCTCTTAGGCAGGTGCCCTAAACTGATGCTTTATGTGCTTGTCTGGGGGATGAGAAAACTCAGAAAAGCACACGGTAGTACATGTGAGATATAGAGTAATGGTAATGGACATTTTACACCTGTTTGATCTCTGGTGGCCTGATCTGCTGAAACGCAGTAAGAGGTTTGGTTCATAACTTAACAGTGTCTCATCACAGGTTGACAATAAGAATCAGAATCAGAATCAGAATCAGTTTATTGGCCAGGTGTGTTGGACATACGAGGAATTTGACTCAGGTACATTGGCTTTCAATGTGCAAACAGTAGACCAGCTTAAGGCTGTGTAATATAACAAAATAACAGTATTGACATCAACAACCACTGCAAACAATGCAGAAAAAGCAGTATAAATAGACAGTAAACAATGCAGACAGCAAGGGAATGTTCATTGAAATGAGATAATTAGGGATAAAAAATAGAGTACTTAAAACAGAGTACTAGAGACCTGTACAAGTCTGTATAATATGTACAATGTATATTTACAGGTATTGCACTGAGGGTTATTGTCCAGTCATACTGTCGTGGGTTCAGTGTTCATCAGAGCGACAGCCTGGGGGAAGAAACTGTCCTTGTACCTGGTTGTCTTAGTGCACAGTGACCTGTAACACCGTCCAGAGGGGAGGAGTTCAAACAGATTGTATCCGGGGTGTGAGGGGTCAGCAGTGATCCTCTCCGCCCTCCTTTTGACCCGTGAGGTGGTGCAGAGAACAGACTCGATGATTCCTCTGTAGAACTGTATCAGCAGCTCCTGGGGCAGGTCTAACTTCCTGAGCTGGCGCAGGAAGTACATCAGTATAATAATAATGCAGTGTTTTGTAAATGACCGCCCTGTGTATGTGTGTGTTGTGTCTTGAGGTGGCTGGAGTGTGTGGGGTCAGTGGGCACATTGCAGCAGCGAGTGCGGCGGTGGGATTCAAACGCGAACTAGGAGCTGCCAGTCACCACCTGAGGAGTCGTACATGTGTGAGGGTGTAGTGGAGGAGGGACGACCCTGCAACACACAGCCCTGCACCGGTGAGCTGCTCTGCTCATGTGTGTGTTTGTTTTCATATTTGTATACATCAATGTCTGTCAGTGAGTGTCCTTTTTACTCTTTGTGGTTAAATATGAGTGTGTGCAAAGTTTGTGTTTACAGATGTATTTTATTTCCTTGCTCATCTGCTTGTGTATCCATCTTTTGTAAGTCAGTTTATTGACTTAAGGAGTGCATGTTGGAAAGGGGACTTTGATCGATGAGAAATAACAATGACATCATCAAGTGACCAGAATCATTACACCCACAAATGGCAAAAGGGACACAGAAAATCCACATCTCAGCACTATTATGTAGAGGTTATTTACCAAGATACATTAGTACTTTCAATGAATGACCTCACAGGATAAAGCTTTCTTCATTTGTAAAGAGGTAGCACTACATTTATGTCTGACAAATAGCTTGAACAGCCGATTGCCATTACTGTGCATGTGTTTTCAGTTAGTCATGCCATCAGTGGCATTGGACTTTTTTATAAACATTAATATACTGCAGATGAGACCTGCACACATTTAAAGTACATCAACACTGACAGCACAACAAAAGTCCCAAGTTTGGCTGATGCTGTTCTGGGTGACCAATCCTGTCACGGTTGTGTCCCAAATATGAGCCATTAATGAAGGAGCTCTGGTTGCTAACTCCACCTCCTCCTCCCTCCTGGCCTTGCCTCACCCCCTTTAGGCAAAGGTCGCCATCTCTCTCGCAGCCAATCGCTTCGCTCGGTGGACAGTCGCAAGCGTGATGATGTAGACAAGCCCCGCAGCGGACAGCAGAATGCTCAGACAGGTAAGACAACGGGATGCAGAGGGATCCCACGCATCAGTCACTGTGGCAGCTTGGGTGACCACTACATTTGTACAATAGGTATATACATATAAAATAACTACAAATTAGAGAGTTGCAATCACTTTTAATGTACACATCTATCAAAATCTCCCAACGCGGTGCCTCGTCCGCAACAGACTAATTCCAACATGGACCGTGACTGAACATAGTGAAATTGTATTTTATGTGAGGTCATAACAGGACACTGTGCCCTGTCTGCAAAACACAACATCAAATGGGGCCCTCCCTCTCTGTTAAAGTGATACTCCACCCAAAATCATGCCTACCAAGCACACAACCCTCTGTGGGCTGAAGGAAATTGTTCAACAATTGGGACAGCAACTACTTTATTTTTTCAAGCATTAGATACCACTCTCATGTCTGTGTGGTTAGGAATATGGGGCTATAGACAGGATGTGTTTAGCTTAGCTTAGCAAAATGACAGCTATTCTGGCTCTGACCAGTGTTCACAAACACTTACCAACCCTTATAGAGCTCACTGACATACATGTTGCAAGTCAGAAACCTCGCAGACTCTGAGGAGCTAGATACAGTCAGTGAGCCTAAGTAGAGGTATCTGTACTGCTTGAAGGGAACATATATGCCAACCTTGCTGTAACAACAAAACTCAGTGGGTCTGCATCTGGCTGCTAATCACCAAGTTTTAGTTACAATGCATAACTTCCCCTAAATAGTGAAATAGTAAACTTTTTTATTAAAGATGAAAGGTCAAAGAAATAATATGCATGATAATTAGTGAACCTTTAGAGGTGATGCATTTTTAACTTTAAAGAAAGCCAAAAACTATTTCTAGGCTAGCTAGGCTAATCGCCTCCAGACTTAATGCACAAATAGGAGAATGGTATTGATCTTTTTCTCTCAGTCTTAGAAAGTAAGTGAATAATGTATTCCCCAAGACACTGAACTATTCCTTTATAAGGTGGGTGTGAAACATTTGTGGTTAGCTTTTTGACAGAGAGAATTATAAGCTTGTCTGTGTCCATATAGTTATATTTAACAAAGTGAGCAAATGGATGGACACAAGAGAAGCAGATCATGTTGCAAGAGTATTTTATATGGACATTTTGACACTTGTCTATCCCAAAACCTTCTAACTATTGGAATCCATTATAAGTGATATGAAAGTAAGCTGACTGGATCTAGTGGCATTCAGAATAGAGTGCCAACTTTTCAATCCTGCAGGGGGTGAAGGCTTGATACCACGAGACTTTGGGTGAAGTTGATAATTTATTCCCCACATTCTGTTTTTCTCAGTGTTTCCTCAGCTTTGACTGCATAAGTTTCCCTTATTTGGTCAACTGACCTATCAACCCAACACTGAAATGTTATGGCATATCCTAAGCCAGTGGCATTGACTTCCCCTGAAAGTCAACGCAAAGGATATGGCATCAAAACCCTGCAGATGAAAAAAAACTGGCACCCATTTCAGGGGCCACCTTCTTTGAAGGATGCTGTTACGGTCTGCACTGTTAAGTGAGCTCAAAATGTGAACCCAATATGCAACACTCAAAAACCGGTTCTATGAGTAGTATTTATTGAACAGAGGACAGGGAAGGCTAAGTGCACACATGCAGCTACATGAACACAGAAGGGAAGGTAACCGAATGGACAGCTGGAGGCAGGCACGAGGAAGATGCTTGAGCTGAAGAGGAGGTGCTGGTGGTACTGTATGACCCAGGTGTAGCTAGGCTGCCTAGAGAAGGAGGGAGAGTGCTCCTCTGCAGGAAACAGGAGAGATGGTTGATGTGCGCTGGCGTCTCTATTCGGAGGGATGTCAGTGGCGGGCTCACCTGAAAGTGAAGCAACTGAGTAGTAGAGCTATCATTTTACTGCTGGTGAGGAGCTGTGGCAGGTGGCGAGGTGCTGGAGGACAGAACTGGCAAGCACAGTGCTGAGATGTAGTGGCAACTGCTCCAAACTACAGGAGCTGTCTTGGCAGACTGGGGTGCAGGGTAGAGTTCAGGATTGCTGGAGTTGGAATCATCACCGAGATCTGTATACATAACATGAGGTAGAGAGACAGAACATGAGACAAAGTGGTAACGAGGACACATCAGACACTGCCTTATATGCCACTTGGACACATGAAAGGTGGGGTGAACACGCATAGAATGAGGTAATTTCAGATGCACCGCAGTGGGGTGCAAGATCATCTCCACCTAGAATGGACCCAAGAAACATGGCGCCAGCTTTTGGGAGTCCCCCTTCAGGGGAACATGTTCAGTCAATAGCCATACCTTTTGACCTGGGCTTTAGGCAAGTGCCAGTCGACTGTGACAATCTGCAAGATGGTGGTTGCGCTCTGCTGTGTGACTCAGGGCAGCCTGGGTCTTTCTCCAGATGCGCTGGCAACACCATAGGTATACTTGTACGAAGGGCACTGTGATGTCTGACTGTTCTGAAGGCAAGAGAGGGGGCTGGTAACCTAGGGAGACCTCAAAAGTAGACAGACCAGTAACAGAACTGACTGACGTGTTGTCGGCATATTCAATCCATGCTAGGTGTTTGCTCCAAGCGGCCGGTTCTGTGGAGGTTACATACTGGAGTTCTTCTTCTAGCTCCTGGTTGGAGGGTGAAATCCAGAAGACAGACTAACCAAGGCCCCTAAAGCTGAACAGAAGGTTCACCAAACTTGTCATGTGAATTGGGGACCTCAGTCAGAGACCACATCCATGGGGATGCCATGTAAATGGAAGACGTGGTTAACCAGGAGTTCTGCGGCTTTTTGGGCTGTGGGGAGTTTGGGCAGTGCCACAAAATTAGCAGCCTTGGAAAACCGGTCTATGATTGTTAATATGGTGGTGTGACCCTGAGATGGAGACAGTCCAGTGATGAAATCCAGTGCAATGTTTGACCAAGGATGACTGGGTACAGGTAGAGGACGAAGCTGCCCACAAGGAGGCTGATGCATGGCTTTCAATCAGGCACAGACTGTGCACACCTGCACATAACTCCATGCATCCTGATCCAGGGTGGGCCAAAAGAACCTGTGCTGCAGTACTGCAATAGTTCGGTGGATACCAGGGTGACAGGTAAAATGAGAGGCATGAGCCCACTCCAGGACATGGAATCGAACAGAGTCAGGTACAAATATTCTCCCCGGAGGTCCTCCACTAGGGTCAGGCTGGGTTTCTTGTGCCTCTGTTATCTTTTGCATGATGTCCCAAGTGATGTTTGCACCACAAAGGATTCAGGCAGGATGGGGTGGTCCTTCTGGTCACTTTGTGTAGATCCAAACTGATGCAGTAAGCCATCTGGCTTCACATTCTTGGTCCTGGGTTGGTAGGTAATAGTGAAGCCGAAGCACCCAAAGAAAAGGGCACAGCGGGCCTGGCGTGCATTTAGTCTTTTTGTCGTCTGGATATATTGCAAGTTCTTGTGGTTTGTCCATATAATGAATGGTGTTTCAGCCCCCTCTAACAGATGCCTCCACTATTCCAGTGCTGATTTAATCGTTAATAGCTCTCTATTTCACACATTGTAATTTCTTTCCGCTGGGGAGAGCTGCTGGGAAAAGAAGGCACAGGGATGAAGAGCACCATCTTGGTCCGACCTATGGCTCAGGACAGCCCCCACATTGGTGTCCGAAGCATCCACTTCTACATTGAACTGACATGTGGGGTCTGGTTGGGTTAACACAGGGGCAGAGGTAAACCTGTCTTTGAGCTGCTGGAAGGCTTTGTTAGCCTCATCAGACCACGTGAATTTAGTGACAGGGGATGTGACCTTGGTGAGGGGGGCTGCCACCTTGCTATAGTTTCTGATGAATCGGCAATAAAAGTTGGCAAAACCTAAGCATCTTTGGAGATCCTTTCGAGTACTTTGGGTGGGCCACTCCACAACTGCACGCATCTTGCTGGGATTTGCCTTGATCCTCACCTGCTCAATGATAAAGCCCAAAAAACTCGTGTCCACGTGAAACTTGCACTT
Organism: Monopterus albus; assembly: GCF_001952655.1. Lineage (NCBI taxonomy): Eukaryota > Metazoa > Chordata > Actinopteri > Synbranchiformes > Synbranchidae > Monopterus > Monopterus albus. The sequence goes on along the minus strand of NW_018128194.1, from coordinate 245,574 downwards.
TTCTGCCTTAACAGAGATGGTTTTCTAAGAGACATTGGAGAACTTGGCGGACATGTCAGGTATGATAAGCAGGAGAGCGGGATTAATAGGAGTATATCATCTAAATACACAAAAACAATTGAGAAAATCACAGAGGACATCATTCACAAGGGACTGGAAGACAGCCAGGGCATTGGTGAGGCCAAATGGCAACACCAAGTACTCAAAATGCCCCAGTGGTGTTTTGAAGGCCATCTTCCATTCATCTCCCTCACACATTCTGACCAAGTGGTAGGCATTTTGAAGATCAAGTTTAGTGAAAATGGAGGCACCTTGCAGGGAGTCAAAAGTGGAGCTGAGCAACGGAAGTGGGTATTGGTTCTTGATAGGAATATGATTAAAACCATGGTTATTGATACAGGGATGCAGCAAGTCATTCTTCTTACCCACAAAAAAAGAAGCCAGCCCTGAGTGGAGAAGAGGAGGGCCGGATAAGGCCAGAGCGCAGGGATTGGTGGATGTACTGCTCCATTGCCTCCTTCTCAGGTTTAGACAAGTTGTAAAGCTGGCTGGAGGGTAAGGGAGCACCGGGAAGGAGATCAAGGAGCAGTCATATGGATGGTGAGGGGGTAAGGACAGGGATAAATCTTTGTGAAACACTTCTTCTATTCTAGGTCATGGTACTCTACAGGGACCCAGGAGAGGTGTAGGGGTTCAGAAACTGACTCGGGAGAAGGATGACTCACTGGAGTATTGGCAGAGCAAAGACAATGTGCTGAGTAGTGCGAGCATGTTACCAGCTGTCCAGTCAATGTGTGGGTTGTGTAATCTGTGCCATGCGAAGCCTAAGACTACGGGCGACTCAGGTGAACTTATAATGTTAAAGCTAAGGAGTTCCTGGTGATTACGGGACACAGTTAAGGGGACAAGAGTAGTGTGATGTGTTATCTGAGCCATAAAACAGCCATCAAGGGAGTGTACAACAAGGGGCTGTTCTAGGGGTTTGTCCTGAAGATTGAGCTGTTTAGCGAGCTCCTTATCAATAAAGTTATCCTCTGTTCCGGAGTCTTCGAATGCCAGCAGGGACAGAAAATATAGTGTAGCCAGTAACCGAAGACAAGAAGGTGTTTTACCAGGATCATGGCATTGAGCCACCCGTGCTCCTGGTGTTGCTGGTGGCCTGCTTTTTTGGTCAAACCAAACAATTAACAAGACGGTGGCCAGGCTGACCACAATAGAAACAGAGGTTGGCTGCCACATGTCTCGCTAGCTCTCTCGCTGAGAGAGGAGCCCGACCAAGCTGTATTGGTTGTTTGTGGGGAGGCAACAAGGGGGCACTGAGCGCACTCAGATCAAAAGTTCCTTTTGGGGGGTTGACACTGGTTGAGATCTAAGTGAGGATCGGTGAGCCTGCCCTCGTTCATGATGGCGCTCTGAGACAATTATCTATGAATGGTCAAAGCCACCAGGGCCTCAAAATTCTCCAGTTCCTCACATGCCAATAATTCTTTTAATGTTTCACTCAGCCCATTGAAAAAAACACTGCTCAGCGCTGTGTTGTTCCACCCCGCGTCAGCGGCTAGTATGCCGTAATCCACCGCGAACTTAGCCACGCACTTTGTGCTCTGGCAAAGAGCAATTAGTTGCTTAGCTGCATTACCTGAGTAATTGGGGTGGCCAAATATCTTGTACAAACTCCTGTTCAAATTGTTCAGCGCTAAGACGTTGTGAGGTCGGATAAGATAGTAACACTTCAGCCCAAGCTAAAGCTGTCCCTCTGAGTAGATTAAATACGTATGCCCGCTTGGCTGTATCTAAAGTAAACGCTCGCTGTTCAAAAACCATAAACCCCCGGCATTTGTTTAACCCTCCGAACAGAGCACAAGGGTTAATTCACCCAAGAATGCCTCGGGGTCTGGAATATGGTACTCACGGGATTGACCTTGGCTGGCTCCAGGAGCGGACTTGGATATCTGGTTGGCGAGTCTGTATACTTGCTGAGCTGTGGTATGCATTTGCTTGAGCCCGAGACACTAGCATTGTTTGAGTCGGTCTATGCTGGCCTTGAGATCGAGCAAGCGTGCTGCGGAAGCGGGTGAACCGGTGTTAGAGTGTGCTGGGTCCATATTGGCCAGTTTGTTCTGTTACGGTCTGCACCGTTAAGTGAGCTTAAAATGTGAACCCAATATGCAACACTCAAGGACAGGGAAGGCTAAGTGCACACATGCAGCTACATAAACACAGAAGGGAAGGTAACTGAATGGACAGCTGGAAGCATGCACGGGGAAGATGCTTGAGCTGAGGAGGAGGTGCTGGTGGTACTGTATGACCCAGGTGTAGCTAGGCTGCCTAGAGAAGGAGGGAGAGTGCTCCTCTGCAGGAAACAGGAGAGATGGTTGATGTGCGCTGGAATGTCTTTTCTGAGGGATGTCAGTGGCGGACTCCCCTGAAAGTGAAGCAACTGAGTAGTAGAGCCATCGTTTTACTGCTGGTGAGGAGCTGTGGCAGGTGGCGAGGTGCTGGAGGACAGAACTGGCAAGCACAGTGCTGAGATGTAGTGGCAACTGCTCCAAACTACAGGAGCTGTCTTGGCAGACTGGGGTGCAGGGTAGAGTTCAGGATTGCTGGAGCTGGAATCATCATGTAGATCTGCATGCATAATATGAGGTAGATAGACAGAGAACCAGGAACACATCTACGAACATGAGGCAAACTGGTGATGCGGACACATATTAGACACCGCCTTATATTCCACTGGGTTGATTGGTGTCAGTTCTGCCTTGTTGCCGAGTGCTGGAATGTGAGGGGGCAGAGGTGCCAGCCTCAGATGTGACAGATGCTGAGCATCAGAAGACTGGACCTGTGTCTTCAGAGGATTTAGGGCTTTCTGTCATTATGCTCCATCAAGGAGGATCACCTATTATATCTGTTAAAAAAGGCTTCACTAATCAGCTACATTTGTAGAACCCTTTGGAATGGATATCCTCATCCATATGTTAGGAAATATTTGGCCTTTGAAGGAGGCTGCACTAAAAATGTGGCACAGCTAAAACTGACCCTTTATCATACCACAACCCGTCCTCTTTTGGCCACAGAGGCTGTGTCCTGCATGATTAGTTATGGGCCTTGCCTCTCCTTTACTCCTCCTCCCTCTTTTCTCCCCCTGTCCTCCTGTCCCTGCCTTCCTCCTCAGTAGACTCAGCTGCAGGTGAGGAGTGGTCAGCATGGAGTGTGTGTTCTGCCACATGTGGGGAGGGCTGGCAGAGTCGCACTCGTTTCTGTGTGTCCTCCTCCTACAGCACCCAGTGTAGCGGGCCACTGCGAGAGCAGAGACCTTGCAACAACTCTGCTGTTTGTCCAGGTAAGCCCCCCGCCATTCCCCCTCTTCAGCCACCATCCTGTGCTCTCCCAGCCCTCACCTGGACCCTGCCTCACCCATACAAGACCCACCTGACTCCCCTCCTCAAATACTTAGTAAACCTGTGGTCCCAGGGGTAATTTCTACCCTCACCTTATAGAAAGAGCGTTTACTGCACTTTAAATTGAGTTCTATTAAAATTTAGAGATTTCATGGTGTTCTCAGGCTCTCCTACATACCCGAGGACAATGGATCCACAAAGACTATCCCAGTAAAACCAAGCAGCAGAATAAATAATCACTGTCAGTACAGTTCAGTGTGTCAGTAAGGTTTTCTTGTGTTCTTTGAGTGTTTTAAGGGAGCCTGTGATTGTCTATAAGTCCTACCTTAGCTTCTTTGATTACAGTGCATGGTGCTTGGGAGGAGTGGTCACCCTGGAGTTTGTGTTCATCAACTTGTGGCCGAGGTTACAGGTCCCGAACACGAAGCTGCAATCCCCCCCAGTTTGGGGGAGATCCCTGTGTTGGCCCAGAGAAACAGACAAAATTCTGCAACATAGCTCTCTGTCCAGGTGAGGACACAGCAATCATAAAATGAGTCACCTTTGTTACACAAAAAGACAAACAAAAGAGTTAAGCCAAATGTTACTGCCCAAATGTTACCACAAAACTATATATACAACAATAATTCAGTGCATGTATAGCTACAAGCAATGCCGAAAGGAGTCAGTATGCTTTGCTTAAAAGGTGGATTGTTGGATTGCATCTCAACCCCCACCTAACACTTTTGGTGGAGCTGCATCCAACAATTGCCCTTACTTTCCAAAACCTACGCAGCAAATGTGGTGTATGAGCAGGAGTGTATGTACTAACATGATCAAACATGTTTGTACCCAAGGTAAAAAAAAACAGAAGTGTGACTATATCCAGCCATTCACACAACTAGAAAAGATTCATCGCATCTATTCATCTATAATGCCTTTTGCTTTGTTCCCACCATCTGAACCTAATGAGCAGTATACCCCGTACTTCCCTTAACCATCACCAAACAGAGCCTCCTGGGTTGGTGCAGACTGTCCTGCTTTGTTGTTCCACTGTATTCTCTCTCTGTCGGTTCCTGTTTGGGGGGAGGCTGCTCCCCTCTCACACACGTAGTCAGCTGTGCGTTTACACACAGTGCTTGTAATGCTAATACTTAAGGTATGAAAACGTGGACATTTAAGCAATCACTGGTGACTACTGAGCATGCATGGACCCCCTCCTCCCGTGCAGTTCTGGAACTTGATTTTAGTACTACTTCCTAAGGGGTGCTGAAATTTAGCTCCCAGAATGCACCTCCAATGCGGGGGCAGTGTAATAGAAACAAACACAAAACCCGTGATGAACATTACTTGGTGCAACATGTTTTGGTAGATTCCTATAATGGAAAACCCCCTATTGTCTGTGGTTATTTGGAAAACACTTTAAACACTTCTGCATTTGACTTTGTATGGACAACTTTGTTTGCAGCATACTGACCCCTTAAAGCTTACATATGCAACACTGTATTTACCCCAACATTTAAGAAATAAAATAACGCTACAGTATGAAATGTACATCACCACATACTGTATATCTGGTAAAGACGTGATGACAAGAATATTTGAGTGTTCAGCAGTGAGCATCATGTGGAACCATACTTATTTAAGATTGGCTCTGAATTTGTGTATAACTCATAATACACCAAATCACTAGCATATCTTTTTGTTGTTGTTGTTGTTGTTGTTGTTGTTGTACTTGTTGTTTGTTACCCTGGCCACCCTCAGCGGATGGAGTGTGGAATGAATGGTCCAGCTGGAGCTCCTGTTCTGCCTCCTGCTCTAATGGGACCATGCAGAGAACCAGAGAGTGCAATGGCCCTTCTTTTGGAGGCTCTGAGTGCAAAGGAGAGTGGTTGGAGACTGTTGACTGCTTCCTTGGAGAGTGTCCAGGTAAGACACATGGCCACAGCCTGATCAAAATATTTATTGTGGTTCAAAAATCTATTTCTTGTGATTTCACAGATTAATAGAAGACCAAAAGTATCTAGCCACAGGGGTTGCAAGCCAGTGACTTCTGTGCCGGTCCCAAGCCCAGATAAATAGAGTGAGAGTAGAGGATGCTGAGGATAGAGTTAGGTGGAAACAGATGATTCGCTGTGGCGACCCTAACGGGAACAGCCGAAAAAAGAAGAAGAATAGAAGACCAAAAGTAACAAAATTTTATTGTAACTTATTGGACCAATTTATTACAGCATGGCTGTTTTTTTCTATTGTATGATGTGGCTTCTCATTGCAACATTGAATAATTATCCTGGGAATGCTTACATTATTATTTGTGTTATTTGAACATAATATTGGTACAGAGTGCTGGCTTGATTAATGGGCTATGCTACCTGTGACTTTAAAGCACCACACCATGTTTGCATGTATTAAAAAAAAGCAGTGTGACACCCATCCTTGCTGGTATGAGTACAAATGTACAATGAAACAATCTATAAGACTTTTAGAGAGCATAATAAAAAATAAAAATAAATAAAAATAAACAACATGATATTGTAGCTTTGTTACAGTATCATGTTCAAAATTGTTACAGTACAGTATGTATGGTAACAAAACTGTACAAAATGTATGACCTACTTACATACAAGGTGGAGAGCCTTTGAGGAATATAACCAAACCCTGCTATATTTATTCACGGGTACCATTTAAAAGTTACATGACTTTCACTCTGAGATTCAAAAATAATGATACTGAATTACTTCTTCAAGCCCCACTGGCCACTGTCTGATGCATCTTAAAAGTATGGCAACAGGTCAGCTACAAACCGCTCTGCACAGACTAAAAAGCCAAACACAATACTGTGCAAGAGTTTTAGGTACAGTACTTGTGAACAATCAAAAATAATGGCATGGATAATTTTTATTTACGTGGTTATTACTTCAAAGGAAGTACAGTTATCAGGGAAAAAAAGTACTTTCCAGCCTCTAATATTTAATTTGAATGCTCTGGGAAAATAAATGCAAAACAATGACCATTTAAAAAACACAGTACATGTTTTGAAATTTAATCTGCAATAATGTAAAGTATACATGATTTATTCTTAATGGACTAAAGAGTACAACTCCAAATCAGAAAAAGTTGGGTTAGTATGTAAAATCTGAATTAAAACCAAAATAGTGATGTATAAATCATCTGTGTCCTGTATTACATTGAAAACAATACAGCAGCACATCCATTCATTGTCTATACCGCTTATTCCTGAATAGGGTCACGGCCTACTGGAGCCAATCCCAGTTGACTTTGATGTGAGAGGTGGGGCCCACCCTGGACAGGTCGCCAATCTATCACAGGGCTTACATGTAGACAAACAACCGCACACACTCACACTCAGTCCTCAATTTAGAGTCACTAATCAACCTAAGCTGCATGTCTTTGGACTGTGGGAGGAAATGGAGTACCCAGAGAGAACCCATGCGGGCACAAGGAGAACATGCAAACTCCACACAAAAGAGCCCTGGGTCAGCCGGGGCATGAACCCATAACCTTCTTGCTGTGAGGCAACGGCGCACTGTGCCGCCCACATCAACTTTATCCTTTGTTCAAAATAAACACTCACTTCAATTCTAATCCCTGCAACACATTCCAAAATGTTTTGACAGTAAAGCATTTACCACGATGTGATGTTGCGATTCCATTTCATGACACTTAAAAGACGTTTAGGGACTGAGGACAGCAAGTGATGAAGTGTGCCAGGTGTCATTTTGTCCCATTCCTCCTGCAAACAAATCTTAAGGTGCGCAACAGTCCTGGGTCTTTGTTGACACAAGAAGCATTTCAAAATGTGCCACACATTTATGGGGCACCGAATGTAAAAATAACACTTACACTAGTTTTCTCACATTTACCAGAATGTGACAACAAGTTTTCTTACATTTAGCTAAATGTGACAAAGTCTAAATGCAAATGTTAAATGTTAAGTGTTAAATGTGGTGATGATGACTCAAAGACCCCAAACCCAGAGTCAGGTGTGGGTGGGGCTGTGTTTGAGGTCTTTGAGTCATCATCACTGATTCGAGTTCAGCATCATGGGTGGGGCTGTGTGCTGCACTGTAATAGGGCAAGGCTGTGGAGCTACTAAATATTCAGTTTTACACTTGGCGAGACATTTAACATTTACATTTACATTTAACATTTAACATTTACATTTACAGTATATTTAACATTTATATTTAACATTTACATTTAGACTTTGTCACATTCAGCTAAATGTGAGAAAACTAGTGTAAGTGTTATTTTTACATTCGGCGCCCCATACACATTCTCTACTGGGGACATATCAGGACTGCAGGCAGGCCAGTCCTGGAACCCTCAGCCATGCCTTGATAATGTGGCAGTATGATGTTTTGCATTGTCATGTTAAAATGTATATGGGTGTCCCTGGAAAAGACATCGTCTTGAAGGCAGCATATGTTGCTCCAAAGTCTCTATGTATTTTTCAGCATTAATGGCGCCATCACAGAAGTGTAAGTCACCTTTGCCAAGGGCACTGACACAACTGGGGCAGCTGTGGCTTAGGAGGATTAGCGGTTCGATTCCTGGTTTGTCCAATCAACATGTCTAAGTGTCCTTGAGCAAGACCCCCAGTCTTGCTCCCGGTAATAACACTGCTGTGTGAGTATGAATGGCCAGGTAGTGTGAAAGTGCTTTGAGTGTGCTGTAAAGACCTGAAATACTGATTTGTCCGAGCACAGTGCAAATTTTCACTGTGTGATGGTCCATCCCAGATGCCTCTGAGCCCAGAGCAGTCGACTGCACTTCTGGACACTGTTGACATAGGGCTTTCTTTTGGAACAGTACAGTTTTAAGCAGCATTTATGGTTGTAACTACGTATTGTAGTGCCTGACACAGGTGTGCCAAACTAATCCTGAGCCCACTTGGGGCGACTGTGGATCAGTATGTAGAGCGGTCATCTCCCAACCGGAGAGTTAGAGGTTTGAACCACGGTCTCTGCAGTCCACATGTCAAAGTGTCCTTGGGCAAGACACTGAACCCCCAAGTTGCCCCCAGTGGTTAGAGCCATCGGTGGAGTTGGCACTTGTGTGTGTAACATGCTTGACTAAATAAAGGTGATTATTATCCTTATTCATTAGTGTGATGATTCACTGTGGCAACCCCAAAATGGGAAAAGCCAAAAGTGACTTTCTTATTCATTATTGTCCTTATATCGCTTATAGAAGAGTGACAATTCTTGATGCAGTGCCTTCTGAGGGATCGGAGAGCTTGGTCATCCAGCTGAGGCTTGGCCCTTTATGCACTGAAATCCCTCCATATTCCTTGAATCTTTTAATCATGTCCTGCACCATAGAGGGTGACATATCCAAAGCCCTTCCTATCTTTCTTTGAGGAACATTGTTTTGAAAAATTTCAATATTTTTCTTACACATATGTTGGCAAACTGGCAGTCCTCAGCTCATCTTTGCTCCTAAAGGGCTCAGCCTTTCTTGGATGCCACTTTAGTACCAAATCATGATTACAATCACCTGTTTCGAATGGAACCATCATTTCATTGTTTTGCCTCATTACTGGCCCTGAAATGCAGCTGTCCCAACTTTTTTTGGAATGTGTTGCAGGCATCAGGATTGAAGTGTGTTTATTTTGAACAAAGAATACAATTGCTGAGGTATCACATCAAACAATGGTCTACATATTGTTTTCAATGTAATACAGGAGACAGATGATTTACAAATCACTATTTTCAGTTTTAATTTTGATTTTACATACTGTCCCAACTTGTTCTGATTTGGAGTTAAAATATTGATTTGATCTAGGTATGACTGGTATATGTGTTCTGTTTTGCCCAGTTGAGTGCTGTCTAATGTTGTCATGTTGTATTCATTCTGTCAGTGGATGGCAAGTGGCAGCCATGGTCCTTGTGGTCGGGCTGTTCTAAAACCTGTGGAGGTGGAAGCCAGCAGAGAAACAGGATTTGTTATGGGCCCTTTTTTGGGGGGCAGCCTTGTCCTAGAGAACGACAGGAGGTTCAACACTGTAATGAAAAGAAATGTCCAGGTCAGTGCATGGGAACAGAGGTTGCTTTATCAGCAACATTACATCAGGGACAGAAACCTGTGCTATTTATAAAAGGTTTTGGCCCCTACTGTAACAAATGATTACATGATACAGTCCTATGAACTCATTTATACTTCTCTGTGGGCAGAACCTCATGAAATATGTGGTGAGGACAACTTCTCTAACGTTGTATGGAAGATGACTCCAGCAGGGGACACAGCAGCCGTACGCTGTCCTCCCAATGCCATGGGTGAGCTGACAATATATACAGTACATATATATTTTACCATTTAAGATTTAAATGTCTGTTGCTATTTTAAGTGGTGATATTAGAAATACACTTTTTTTAAATAGAGCTTTTGTTGGATACCTCCCCTACAGGGCTAATCTTGCGCCGCTGCACCCTGGATGAAGAGGGTATTGCTTACTGGGAGAACCCCACTTATATGAAATGCATTTCCAGTGACTATCGCAGCATACAGACTTTGGTAGGCCTCAAGAAGTTTTTCTGTTACAGTACACTCCTACTATCTTTAAAGCAAAATAGCTGATTGCGACTTTTCAAATATTGTACCAGGATACAAAGGTGTGAGATTTCAATTGATTTCACATTTTTCTTAAAAATATTGGGCTCTATTTTCATGTCAGTGCAAAACTTCAGTCACAGTCATTATTCAATTTGTCAACTTTTGTTTGTTTGTTTTGAGCATTGGTTTGTTTGGTATTTTCTTGCCATGAACCAATCGTGTTGGCACTGAGGTGGGAGGAGAGATGCCATGTATTCTGATTAGGCAGCGAAGTGCAATTTTGGTGCTTATTTTCACCCGAAATAGCAATAGCGATAAAACCAGCTCAGACCACCTTTTATCACAAGCACAGGTACATAGCAATTGTGCTGAAAACAGTCCAGACTGTGAAGCATGAGAACAGGTATTCCAGTGTATTTTCCCAGCCATGTCAACCTAAAATAGCCTAAACCCTCAAATCCACAACTGAACTGTTACAACTCACCATGAATAATTATTATATACAGTATATGTGATAATTTAGAAAGATTATTTTCAAATAAGATAGATCTCTAGCCAGGCTTTAAAATTCACAAGTCTGACACCAAATCCAAGTACAGTAACTACATATAGGCACACAAAATAGCACATGAAAGCAGCTCATGAACCATGATAAATGAAAAGATGTGCATTTACAGCTCTTTCGGGAAAACAGAGCCCATTGTGTCAAAGCCTGGCTCTGTTATATACCCAAAGACCTGTGACATAAAGAAAGGTAAATGAAAGACTCAGGGCCAAAATGCTACAAAAACATGTTATTAAGGGAAAAAATATAACTACAGCTTTTATCATAAACTGAGGTGTTTATGGCAAAATCATGCTGTGGTGATCACAAACTGTGAAAGTTAACAAACGGCACTTTCTCTGTCAGACTCGGGAGCATTTGTCCAAAGCACAGCGTGGCCTTGTGGGAGATGGCGTTTCTGAGGTGATGACCAAGCTGAGAGTTACATCCAGTGATGGGACCAGCTACAGTGGTGATCTGCTAGCCATCATGGACGTGCTGAAGAACATGACAGAGATCTTCAGGAGGGCATACTACAGCCCCAGCAGTGCAGACATGAGGGTGAATTGATATCTGGGTTTACTGCACGGTTGTGTACTGCTGATGTTAATGCTGTTTGAGGGTGTTTTCTTTCCTGACAATATTACAGTTAAAGTAAAAAGTCTGATATATGACATTATCGGTCAGTAAGAGTTAGTCAAATTTAAATGAATTAAGGTTCAAATTATTGAAATTTTAGGTGTTAGTCCTGATAAAAAGGCTGATATTATTTAAAACCTTCCTTAATGTTAAAGGTACCCTTTGGAGTTCTTCCATTTCTGTTAGCAGGATGATGTATGTGAGTCACAAAAGAAACTAGTGTGGGTATTCATGGTCGTGAAGGAACATGTCACCCATTGTAACAGTTTCGCTCACTGATGTGATTTTAAGAGTTTTTGGACAACACTGAAGCCCCTTGGCACAGAGGAGGAAGATACTGTATAGCAGGCTTTGGGTGCACACTTGTTAGTGGGACTATTCATTGTTGATTCAAGTCTTTTCATATGACATAAATCTTGTTTTCTATGGAATGTGAAACATGTTCTCTTTGTCTTCCAGAACTTCATGCAGTCAGTCAGCAATCTGTTGATGGAAGAGAACAGGGAGAGATGGGAGGAAGCACAACTGGTTAGTATCGCCTTCTCTTTCTATAACAGGACTTACACCATAACTTCATCTGTAATTACTTCTTTTGAGGAACTTAACCTGAAGCTGCAGAAACAATGACAAAGACACAGGTGGACAAACAGCCCACCTGTGTCTTTGTAGATGACAGAGGTAGATGGCAAGGAGAGCTACTGAAAGACAGAAATAGCCATAGCTAATAAGTAACCAAGTCAATGCACCCACCACCTACTCATCCATCTGCTGCGTTCATCCACTCGTGCAACAGTGCCTTTGCTTCCAAACAGCCTTCAAGCCGTTCATCTGGTTCTCAGGAGCGTCATCATGCAGGCACCAGGACAATGTTACGGTACATGAACCGACCTGGTCTCCTCCCAATGAGCACTGTGTCATAAAATGCAAATAACACACTTTGTATACAAGTATAATCAGTAGTAAAGTGACCTGAATGTTGGGTTAGGAAATTTATCACAGTGGACAGCATCTCTGCTTTTAATGTTAAGTTTGAAATTTTTTTTTTTTTAAAATCTAACTATCAACTTTTACAACTATCAGGGTCAGTGGCAGATATAGAAATGTTGACATGGTGTGGCAAGATGTTTTGCCAGGGTGGCATGGGATGGTGGTACTGGGGGTTTGTATATACTGTGTGTCATTATACATCAAATATACAACAGAAAATACTCAGTATGTAAAATCATGTTATTTTCCTGAGTGAAATGTTACTGCCCTGAACAGAGGGCCAGCTGGGTGAGCTCTGTCTCCCTGTATTCATCTGCCTTTTCATCACTCCCTACTTCTGTCCTTCTTTCTTATTCACCTTTATCCTCATCTTCATTCCTCACAGTCATTTCTTCTTCTCCATCTAAAGCTTATTTATGGTTCTGCTTTAAATCTACACAAAGCCTACGATGCAGACTACATAAGTGGCCTACGCCATTGTGAGGATTTATACTTGTGCCTGGTGTGTCTGTGTTACCCTGAGATTACACCACCACAACACTAGTTGGAGGTGGTGTAATTGCACTGTGTTGCATTTCTTCACCACTTACAGACAATGGCGACTGAAACTGAGTGGATCATCTTGGAGGTAAAACTAACAGATGCTGAGCAGCAGTTACTTTTACTGAAATTACTGCAACATAGATAAAAGAGAAGATGTCAAAGGAGATGCTCTGTATGACCACTGAACTGAGTGAGGCAGAATGAGGGAGACCACTGAGAGACATGAACCAGGAAATGTGAAGCAACCAATCACAGTTGTTGTTGTCTGTGTTGCTGTGACGTGCTGTTAGAGTTACAGAGAGGTGCACATCAGGCTACGGCATAGGGTACAAGGCTACACATTACCTATGTCATAGGTATAGTTTAAATTCAACACAGAGCCATAAATCAAACATACTTTTTTCATTTCCCCACCCCCTCCTTGTGTGTGGCTTGGTCCTGCTCTGTGTCTCCTGCCAACTCTCTTCTACTTTTCCACTTCTCCCCATATCTTCTGTTTTTGTTATTTAGCCTAGCCTCAATTATATAAATTGGTTAGACAAAATAATAGGAACACCCCTCTGTAAAATGCCAAAGAATTCAACAACAGCACAAAATACAGCCTCCAAAATTATTATTTCCTTCTTGAAGGCGGATTTGCAGGGCTGACTTAGTTTTAGCTAGGTGCACCGAATACACTGCCAGCTAAGTGTTTTACTTGTTAATCAAACAAAAAGAATTGGTCCTAACACTGTCTGAAAGTGAGATATAAGGCCTCCACAACCCACTCCCTGATGTTATGAAGTACAAAAACAACATGTAAACAGTGTTTAAAACTGGAAAACCACACCTACAGCTCTTTGATATTTCTTGAAATCAAAGTTGAGAAAATGCTTCACATCACAACTTGTGATGATCTCTCTTTATTTGTTACTTTTAATTTCTTTTAGTGTCTCTCTGATATTCTGGCCAGTCTTGAGGCTGTCTGTGGAAGCATTTGGTTTTCCAGCTCCGCATTTGAGATCAGAGTCAAAGCAGTTGCAGGGACCTGGGTGAACACATGGCTGTCTGCTCAGCTCATGGCCCACCCAGAGAGCCATGTATGATCCCAGTGAGTGCGTAGGTCCAGCTCAGATCACTCTGGGCCAGCCTGTCCTCCCCCACCGTGTTTGTTTTGTTTAGTTCATCAGTTTTCCTTATAATAAGAGCATCCCATGTGTCTTTTTTGTTTTATTTTATATCCACTACTGATACTACTAAAAATGGCAGCTCATTTGCTATACTCCACTTCATAACTACTCAAGTTTTATCTATCTAAGATCTATCATTCCTATGGTAGTTTCACCCTCGTGATATGATTGTTTGACTATGACATCCTACTGCTGGTTTTTGCACTGGTGCTGATATCTTTATTAGTTTGAAAGCAATTCAGTTCAATTCAGTTTTATTTGTGTAGCATCAGTTCACAACAACATTTATGTCAGGGCACTTTCATAGTAAAGTCTAGACTTTGCAGTGTGGGAAAACCCAACAAATCCCCCTTGAGCAAGCACTCAAGGAAAATGATAGACATGGCAGCAGCTCTCTCTGGCTCCTCTCCTCTGTCGAATTAGTGTTAATACACCCCTTAGCAAAATTTTCTGGGTGTTTTGTTATTTTCTCTTAACTGAACTTAAACTTGAATTTGTTTAGAATTTGTCTTTGCATTATGAATACCAACAGTGAACGTTACAGTATGTTCAGTTTATTCCTGAGTTTCAGAGTTTATCCTCATTACCAACAACTGAGACTGAGAACATATAGAGTCATATAATGTTGCCAACAGTATGAAGAGGAAAACCATGAAGCAAAAATCATAAATGTTAATGTTGATCATAGGTGTGCGTAATGTGAGAAATGGTGTCACTGAACCATCAGGGAATAGTTTTGCAATGTTTTCCACAAATACAGCTTTTCTGTAAAAGGCTTTTTGTGTGTCAAGTGAACTGTTCACCTCAAATCCATAATTCCTGTGTATCATTCTATTTTTATATGTCTGTCTTTTTTCAGCTAGGGCCAAGTATCAAAGAGCTGTTTCGTCTTGTGGAGGACTTTGTGGATGTCATTGGCCTGAGGATGAAAGACTTTCAAGACATGTATGAAGTCACCGATAACCTAGGTCAGGACGATCTCCATCTAGCTATCTCTGTTTATCAAAATAAACTCTCTTATCATCACTTCTCTTTGTCTGAAGATCAAGCTTCATAGCTACAATAGCAATACATAAAAGGGTGGCCTGATGGTTAAACAGACATTTCATGTATCTTAAGTCTCAAGTTCAGCTACAACATGCAACATATACCCCAGGTCCTGTCAGCTAAGTCCAGTGTCATTTCAGATTATTAGTTGATTTTAGATTTTCACAGGTATCCGATTTGGTGTGTATGTCAGCTGAATGGTAACAAGAAACTAAAATGCCAGATACATCATTTGTCTACAAGATTATTACAGATGGCTTCTTTTGAACATGGTTTTGATTGGAATTACAGACAGACAGTCTTATTTTTTGTATCTCCTCAAATCTTTTTGTTGTATTTGTGTTGTTTCATTTCCAGTGTGTGTGTGTATGAGAGAGAGAGAGTAGTTCTACACCCTGAGGAATACTAGAGTGTGACTATTGAAATGAAACATAAAATGTAAAGATCAATTATGCAAAAAAACGTAAAAGATATCAAAAAGCTGTTTACAGTATGAATAGCTGAAGACATGCTGAATAATGTTATCCAATTATTGTATGGATGCTGATTCAGCATTATTATTCTTCCATAGCTTTTTTGGCCCTTAACTACTTCAGCATACTTTCAACTAGAAAAACCATTCAAGTATCAAAATGTTCAGCTTCTTCAGGACATGTGTGCTTGAATACAACTTTTTTTAAATAACTTTTATACTTTTTAAAATATTTAGCTTTATTGTGAAAATCCTGCCCCATTCAAATGAATGGGAAAATTCTACTTCAGC
>NW_018128194.1:228369-229859 GCF_001952655.1 Monopterus albus | reverse complement strand
CATGCTTCTATTCACAATTTTTCTAAACTTCATACCTTTGAAATATTTAGCTTTGTTCTGAAAATCATGCCCCATTCAAATGAATATGATCATTCTACTTCTGCATACTGGCAGCTATTTCGGGTATCAAAATGTTCAGCATTTTCAAGGACATTCATGCTTCTATTCAGAATTTTTCTAAACTCCATACCTTTGAAATATTTAGCTTTATTTGCAAAGTTTGGCCCATTCAAATAAATAAAAAAATTCTACTTCAGCATACTTTCAGCTATTTCAGGTATCAAAATATTCCGCATTTTCAAGGACATTCCTGCCTCTATTCAGAATTTTTCTAAACCCCATACCTTTGAAATATTTAGCTTTATTTGGAAAGATTGTCCACATTCAAATGAATGGGAAAATTCTACTTCAGCATACTTTCAGCTATTTCAGGTATCAAAATATTCCGCATTTTCAAGGACATTCCTGCCTCTATTCAGAATTTTTCTAAACCCCATACCTTTGAAATATTTAGCTTTATTTGGAAAGATTGTCCACATTCAAATGAATGGGAAAATTCTACTTCAGCATACTTTCAGCTATTTCAGGTATCAAAATATTCCGCATTTTCAAGGACATTCCTGCCTCTATTCAGAATTTTTCTAAACCCCATACCTTTGAAATATTTAGCTTTATTCTGAAAATTTTGCACCATTCAAATGAATGGGATAATTTTATTTCTGCATAGTTTCAGCTATTTCGGGTATCAAAATGTTCAGCATTTTCAAGGACATTCCTGCCTCTATTCAGAATTTTTCTAAACCCCATACCTTTGAAATATTTAGCTTTATTTGGAAAGATTGTCCACATTCAAATGAATGGGAAAATTCTACTTCAGCATACTTTCAGGAATCAAAATGTTCAACTCTTCAAGGACATTCATGCTCCCATTCAGAATTTTTCTAAACTTCATACGTTTGAAATATTTAGCTTTATTTTGAAAATCCTGCCCCATTCAAATGAATGGAAAAATTCTACTTCAGCATACTTTCAGCTATTTCAGGTATGGAAATGTTCAGCTCTTCAAGGACATTCATGCTTCTCTTCAGGATTTTTCCAGACCTTATAACTTTGAAATATTTAGGTTTATTTTGAAAGTTTTGCACCATTCAAATGAATGGGATAATTTTATTTCTGCATAGTTTCAGCTATTTCAGGTATCAAAATATTCAGCATTTTCAAGGACATTCCTGCCTCTATTCAGAATTTTTCTAAACCCCATACCTTTGAAATATTTAGCTTTATTTGGAAAGATTGTCCACATTCAAATGAATGGGAAAATTCTACTTCAGCATACTTTCAGGAATCAAAATGTTCAACTCTTCAAGGACATTCATGCTCCCATTCAGAATTTTTCTAAACTTCATACGTTTGAAATATTTAGCTTTATTTTGAAAATCCTGCCCCATTCAAATGAATGGAAAAATTCTACTTCAGCATACTTTCAGCTA
>NW_018128194.1:221448-227767 GCF_001952655.1 Monopterus albus | reverse complement strand
ACGTCTCAAGCTCTCGACTCCAGTACTGCTGTGAGGAACCTTGGAGTCATTTTTGACCAGTAAATGTCCTTTAAATCATACATAAACCAAGTCTCTAGAACTGCCTTCTTTCACCTGTGCAGTATCACTACAATGATGAACATCCGCTGCCAAAGTGATGCTGAAAACTGGTCCATGCATTTGTTACTTCCAGGCTGGACTACTGTAACTCTTCACTATCAGGATGTCCCAATACTTCCCTAAAAAACCTCCAGTTAATCCAAAATGCTACAGCCAGAGTACTGACAGGAACTAGGAAGAGAGATCATATTTCTCCCATATTAGCTTCTCTCCACTGGCTCCCTGTAAAATTCAGAATAGAATTTAAAATCCTTCTCCTAACATACAAAGCCCTTAATGACAAGGCTCCATCATATCTTAAAGACCTCGTAGAGCCTTGTCATCATAACAGAGCACTTCGCTCTCAAAGTGCAGGTTTACTTGTGGTTCCTAGAATCCACAGAAGTAGAATGGGAGGCAGAGCCTTTAGCTATCAAGCTCCTCTCCTATGGAACCAACTCCCAGTCTCAATTCGGGAGGCGGACACCCTCTCTACCTTTAAGATTAGACTTAAGACTTTCCTTTTTGATAAAGCTTTTAGTTAGGGCTGGATCAGGTGACCTGAGCCTCCCCTTAGTTATGCTGCTATAGGCCTAGGCTGCTGGGGGGCCCCGTGATGCTCTGAGTTTCTCCCCTCCCCTCTCCATTCCTCTCTCTCTATGCTTCTATATGTCACCATTACACATCAATAACTTTGTGTCTCCTCTCTCCTGTAGTGTGTCCTCTCTCTCTCCCTCTACCTTTCTGCAGGTTTCCCTGGTTCTGGAGCTCTATGTTTCTGATGAGCAGTCACTGGCCACATCAACCTGATCAGTGTTTGATTGTTTGTTGTGTCCTATTGCTTTTCTTCTTTTCTCTCTCCTCTATCCACTCACCCTAACCGGTTGAGGCAGAAAGCCGCCCACCAAGAGCTGGGGTCTGTCGGAGGTTTCTTCCGTTAAAGGGAGTTTTTCCTCCTTACTGTCGCCAAGTGCTTGCTCAAGGGGGATTTGTTGGGTTTTCCCTCTGTAATAATAGTGATAATAGTAAGGTTACATTGTAAAGTGTCCTGAGATGACTTTTGTTGTGATTTGGGACTATTCAAATAAAATTTGATTTGATTTGTTATTCCGTAATGGGCCTGTCCCTCATAGGCTAGTGGTTAAGGCACTCACCGCTGCACCCCGGGTTCGAATCAGGGTTGGTCAGGAAGGGCATCCGGCGTAAAACACGTGCCAAATGTCAACATACGAATCGTCAGTGTGACGATTCGCTGTGGCAACCCCTAAACGGGAGAAGCCGAAGCTGACTTTTCATTTGTTATTCTGTTGCTGTTTGTGTGTGTAAAAGTAGCAGATGCATCATTAAGTGACTCAATAGTTTGAGGACACTACAGCAGCTTTCAATCAAACATGGGCTTCAAACAATTGACAATCGAAAAAAAAGTACAAGTCCTATCGAAAATGTCTCTTCACTATAAGCGGCAGGAGTTTTCAATAAACACGATCACCTTTATGTCAAGATATTCCAAAAAATGAAGGAGTTGTGGAGATTTACAAATGCCCTAACTTTTGCTTCGAGGAGATTTTCTGATTCGTTTTTTTCAATGGCCATTTATGAGAGAGTGAGGCGACACTGTCTCTTAAATGTGCCACATTATTCAAAAACTGTTCCTCACAATTTTCTCTACCGTTTTCATGCATAATTTGTATTTGAAGGCTTAAGGTCGGCAGAATAAGAGCAGAAAACAAACTGAAACATTGTGAAAAGGCTGAAGGACAGAGCTAGAGTGCGGTTCATGTGACACACTAACAGAGAAATGTTCAAAATTATCCTAAAAAGTAAACTGCAGGAATTTAAAACCTGTAAAAGATATCAAAAAGCTGAATACATTTTATATTAGCTGAAGATTAGCTGAATTGCTTAAAAGTCGAATGGTGTTTCTAGCTAAAAGTATGCAGAACTGGTTAAGGCTGTAAGAAGAGGAAGATTTGAAGAGTTGTCCATTCGTTTGAATGGGACAAAACTTTCTGAACAAGCCTACATATTTTAAGTATAAAAGTTACAAAAAATCTAAATACATACAAATATTGTCCTTAATACCAGGATGGCTTTTCTAGCTGAAAGTATGCTGAAGTTATTAAGATTTGAAAATTTTCCCATTCATGTGAATGGGCAAAAATTTCCTGAAAAAAGCTGAATATTTTAAAAAGTATAAAGATTACAAAAAAAAGAAAAATACAAGCATAATTGTCCTTACAAAGCTGAAAATTTTGATACCTCAATGTATGCTGAAGTTATTAAGTGCTGAAAAATGGATGGAAGAAATCAAAAAAATAAAGAACTAGGGAAATGTATTTCCTGTCGAAAATGCGTGTGGATGTTATGTGCTAAACGATCGCCCTGAAAATGCTGAACATTTTGACACCTGAAAGGCATACCTACCTGAAAGTATGCTGAAGTACAATTTTCACATTAATTTGAATGGGGGAAAATTTTCAAAATAAAGCTAAATATTTCAGAAGTGTGATGTTTTGAAAAATTGCGAATAGAAGCATGAATGTCCTTGAAGAGCTGAACATTTTGCTACCTGAAATAGCTGAAAGTACGCTGAAGTAGAATTTTTCCATTCATTTGAATGGGGCAGGATTTTCACAATAAAGATAAATATTTCAAACTGTATAAAAGTTATTTAAAAAAAAGTTGTATTCAAGCACACATGTCCTGAAGAAGCTGAACATTTTGATACTTGAATGGTTTTTCTAGTTGAAAGTATGCTGAAGTAGTTAAGGGCCAAAAAAGCTATGGAAGAATAATAATGCTGAATCAGCATCCATACAATAATTGGATAACATTATTCAGCATGTCTTCAGCTATTCATACTGTAAACAGCTTTTTGATATCTTTTACGTTTTTTTGCATAATTGATCTTTACATTTTATGTTTCATTTCAATAGTCACACTCTAGTATTCCTCAGGGTGTAGAACTACTCTCTCTCTCTCATACACACACACACTGGAAATGAAACAACACAAATACAACAAAAAGATTTGAGGAGATACGAAAAATAAGACTGTGTCTGTCTGTAATTCCAATCAAAACCATGTTCAAAAGAAGCCATCTGTAATAATAGAAAAAATGTTCAAAGGTATGAAAATTTAAAAAAAAAAAAAAAAAAAAAAAGAAGTTGAATACATGCCATATTGCCCTAAAAAAACTGAACATTTTGATACCAGAATGGCTTTTCTAGCTGAAAGTATACTGAACTTATTAAGATGTGAACATTTTCCCATTGGTCACCACAAAGTAGGTAAGACGGCAGGTCTTTGTGTGTGAGAGTGAGTGAGAGAGTGAGTGAGAGACTGAGAGAGTGAGAGAGAGAGAGTAGTAGTTTTACACTCTGATGACTACTACAGTGTGGTTACTGAAAAGAAACATTGTGAGAATCGCTCTGAATATGTCTGAAATCAAGTGCTGAAACGTCGGAATGATGAGAAGAAATGGCTGAAGTACTTTGTTGAAATAGCTGAAAGATGAGATGAACAGAATGATTAACTAAGATTGGACCCAAAATGGACAATGAAACAGCTGGATGGAACAGTTATCGCAGAGCATGGAGTGCAGCTGACACATATAAGTGTACATATAAAGAGCACACAACCTGAAAACCTGAGGAGTGGTACAATCCACAAGGTTCATAGAATGACAACATCATCAGCTGTAGTTTCACTGAAGCACATTTTTGAAGGTGGCATGGCTTACATAGCAGAGTGACCTCCCTTATTGGACTGCACCTACTGGATATAGATGAGGCATGATCGTATTTGAATCCAGAGATCACATCAGCCCTGGAGACCATGAGACAAGCCAACATGGATGACATGATGCTGCTTCTTCAGATCAGACAAACACTGAGCAGATCGTACACTTTGACCATCATTCACCATACTCTGTTTGACCAATCAGCCGCAGTAACAATAACCACATGTAGTCACATGACCACATACAAACTGGCGGCGGCATAGCGGAAAAAAATCTTCAGCCGTGGTAAACAAGGACTGAAAACATAAAAATGGCAGAGGCATCTGTCTCCAATGCCACAAAAGAAGAGGGTGAACACCCCTGGCCTCATATACAAACCATGATTCATCTTACACATAGTGCAAAAGAACAGCTTCATAATGTGGCGTCTTGTCTGTCTGCCGAAACAGACATTTCAACATATAAAAATTCAATGTCTAACCTGAGAAAACATGCCACGGTTAATTTAGCTTTTTCATTTAATGTTCCAGTGTTAGCATATATAATTGGCAAATAAGTTAATATAAGTTTCTTAAATTTGTTCTGCTGGATAAGTAGTTACAGAAATGTGGCGACCACAATAGTCACAGATTCCCTCACTGGCTCTCGGCGGGTAACACAGACAACATTTGACAAACTTGTGCTAACCTCTGTATGTGAAGCCAACCAACCATTTTCTGTTGTGAAGACAACATCCTTCAAAACTATAATGGAAACTGTGGTGAGAGTTGGTTTAGTGGCCACATGTTGTTACTGTAGAAAACGGGAGTGTGGGGCAGGGTCATGCTTGTAAGAAAAAAACCCTGTGAACTATGTGTCAGACAACATAGCTATTTAGGAGTCACCTGTCACTGGATAGATGACACCTCTCTAGAGAGGCACTCTGCTCTCCAGAAACGTTTTGGAGACGTCATGAAACGGGACAAGTACAGACTTCAGCGGACAGTCAGGATTGCAGAAAAGGTCATTGGTGTAAGCCTGCCCTTCATGGAAGACCTGTACACCTCACAGGTCAAAATTATTCAGACATGTTGAGTCTTCTAAAACCTCCAACAAAACAAATCCTGCTGTTTAACACAGGTGGCCCATTAGGATAACATTTCACACGTGATGCAGCAGGTTACTTCAGGTGGAATCTAATGTAGTAATTATTTTAAATGGTTTGTCATTTAAAGGAGAAACACAGTTTTTATATCGCTCAGCCGTGAAACTTCAGACCTCTCACTGCAGACCCCTCACACCCTGGACACAATCTATTTGAACTCCTCCCCTCTGGATGGCGTTACAGGTGTGCACCAAGACAACCAGGCACAAGGACAGTTTCTTCCCCTGGGCTGTCACTCTGATGAACACTTGACGCACAACAGTATGACTGGACAATAACCCTCAGTGCAATACCTGTAAATATACCTTGTACGGATTATACAGCTTCATACAGGTCTTTATTTTTAAGTACTCTATTTGTATTCCGATTTTTTTCATCTCACAATCGTTTACTGCCTGTTTATATTGCTTAGTTTGTTGCCTGATAATCCTGCTTATTTTATATACTAGCCTTATGCTTGTTTACTGTTTACTTGCCCCTTGCAAGGGGATATGTACATGCACATTTAGAGCCAATGTACCATAAAAGTGATTAACCTTTTTTCAGTCATAGATAAACATTGGCTCATAATTGATATAAAATTAACAAATACAAAATAATCGGACTGAAAAACCAAGAGCAGTGTAGCTGTTCCTGAGTCCTGTTGCTGTTGGTCATTCCAGGCTTGTCCAGGTTTGTACTCAAAGGTTTGTTCTGACATCAAATATCTGTATTCATTCATACTATTTGAAAAAGTCAGTATGTATTTTGTTGTTGTAATCTTAAATAAAAAAAAAAACACAACAGTAAGGAGGACCTGGATTTATGTGTGTCAGCAGTGGTTCCAGCTGTGGATCACATCTGTGTCTTGCCCAGTGTCTGCATTTCTCAGCCATCTTAGCAGACTCTGCAACAACACAAGCATATGTATTTAATAACAATAAATAACCTAATCAAACTTTCAGAAATTATTCTGCATTTACATGCCTCTGTATAAATGCTATGTTACCTTAACTAAAGAGTTGACATGAATTATGAGCTTTATTTTAAATAAAGAGCTTTGTGTCTACTCAGCTAGCTGTTAGTACCACCCAACTCCTTTGTGCTGTACTGCGCAAGCTAACGCAGCTAATTAGCCCCGACTTGCTTATAAAAGCAATTGAGACCATTCAAAAATTATTCAGAGCTCCCCTGCCTGAGTATAAACACAGTGTAACCTGAGCTAAACAGTTCACATGAATTATCATGAGCTTTACTTTTAATAACAAGCTTCATGTCTACTGTGCTAGCTGTTAGCAGCCTATTGTAATGCTATGGGCTAAGTGAGCCACTGCCTCATTCAAAATACATTGATA
>NW_018128194.1:215487-220254 GCF_001952655.1 Monopterus albus | reverse complement strand
CTAAGGGAAGGCTCAGGGTCACCTGATCCAGCCCTAACTATAAGCTTTATCAAAAAAGAACGTCTTAAGTCTAATCTTCAAGGTAGAGAGGTAGTCTGCCTCCTGAACTGAGACTGGGAGTTGGTTCCATAGGAGAGGAGCTTGATAGCTAAAGGCTCTGCCTCCCATTCTGCTTCTGTGGACTCTAGGAACCACAAGTAAACCTGCACTCTGAGAGCGAAGTGCTCTGTTAGGATGATAAGGCTCTACGAGGTCTTTAAGATATGATGGAGCCTTGTCATTAAGGGCTTTGTATGTTAGGAGAAGGATTTTAAATTCTATTCTGACTTTTACAGGGAGCCAGTGGAGAGAAGCTAATATGGGAGAGATATGATCTCTCTTGCTCGTTCCTGTCAGTCCTCTGGCTGCAGCATTTTGGATTAACTGGAGGCTTTTTAGGGAATTATTGGGACATCCTGATAGTAAAGAGTTACAGTAGTCCAGCCTGGAAGTAACAAATGCATGGACCAGTTTTTCAGCATCACTTTGAGACAGGATGCTCCTGATTTTCGCAATATTGCACAGGTGAAAGAAGGCAGTTCTAGAGACTTGGTTTATGTGTGATTTAAAGGACATATCCTGATCCTGGAATTTCAAAATAAAAGCCCCTGATTACAAATTAGTAAAGGTTTCACATCTTATTAATAAGTTTTGCATACTTTCAGCTAGAAAACCCATCCAGCTATCAAAATGTTCAGTTCTTCTAGGACATTCTTGCTTGTATTTTTCTTTTTTCTAACATTTATAGTTTTGAAATATTCCATTTTGTTTTAGCAAATGGTAGTGATTTAAAGGACATATCCTGATCCTGGAATTTCAAAATAAAAGCCCCTGATTACAAATTAGTAAAGGTTTCACATCTTATTAATAGGTTCTGCATACTTTCAGCTAGAAAACCCATCCAGCTATCAAAATGTTCAGTTCTTCTAGGACATTCTTGCTTGTATTTTTCTTTTTTCTAACATTTATAGTTTTGAAATATTCCGTTTTGTTTTAGCAAATTGTGTCCCATTCAAATGAATGGTAAAATTTTTCACATCTTAAGTTAAGCATACTTTCAGTTAAAAACACAATTTCAACTGTTACCTAGAAAATTGCATTTTCTCACGAAAATGTGTATGGATGCTGAGTGCTGAAAGATCGCATTGAAAATGCTGAACAGCCTACCAGTATAAATGTTACAAACAAGAAAAATACAAGCAAGCATGTCCTTAAAAAGCTAAACATTTTGATATCTGAATGGCTTTTGTAGCTGAAGAAATTAGGTGACAAAAACAGATGGAAGAACCCAGAATAATAAAAAATAAATGCCAGGATAAACAGTTTAGATGCTTCACAGCATCCACACAATGATAAAAACAGGATAATAAGAGTGTGGCTGCTGACTCAGCATCCACGCAATAAAGAACAGCATAACAATAGTGTGGTTGCTGAATCAACATCCACACAAAAATAAAGAACAGGATAACAACATTGTGACTGCTGACTCAGCATCCACACAATAAAGAACTGGATAACATAGTTATTATTATTGTGTGGATGCTGCTGAATCAGCATCTACATAATAATAAACAAACAGGAACTATAATGTCTCACTGATTACATAGCTTGGTCACAAGATATGAGAACATATTTTGTTGTTGTACTCAGTCATCTCATTTCTTTATTTACAAGGAAATATGTATGAATGAGTGTGTCTGTAGAGAAACGAGAAACATACCAGAGTTCATCAGTTGGCCAGTTTTAACTGCAGTCCTTTGGCAAGGTGCTCAAAAACCAATGAAGTGACAAAAAAGAAAATGCTCAGGATATCAAACTGACAACAAAAGCAAAAAAAAAAAACCCCTAAAAAATCATCTGTGCAAGACAGGGCATGACTCGCAATGGAACATTTAAATGACCACATGTTACACACAGCCAAGCAAAGCAGTATAAACACACTGGACCTGTAATAGCCAAGCAGAGCAATGAGACATAGACAAAGTTAAATGTTAATGACCAATAGTACTGATCTTAAAAAGATGTTATTCACTGAAAACTGCAGCATTAGTTTGGTTGTGCATTCTTTTCACTTCATCTAAAGTTTCTTTTGCTGTGTTCAGACTAAATATAGTAAATGATGGTAGTGAATGTCCTGTATAGCTCATAGCGTATGGTATCCATAGCAACAATCCAAAGCAACAAGCAATCATTTAACCACCCACATTTATCATGTAAAACTGGAGCTGGCCTGAGTCAGTGGAGGCTGTGGGTGGGGACAGGCTCGAGTCAGGATCAGGATCACTTCCTACTGGGTTCTCTGGGTATTTTTGGAAGGTGGAGTTTGCTGACCAATTTCTGTTGTAAATTGTTTCTTTGTGTAGTGTTCTGTTTCTGTTCCCCAGTATTTACATCAAAAGAACAACCCATGGTAAATGTTAGCACTGCCCACGGCAGCAGGTCTATAGATTTGTCTCAAGAGATTTTAAATCCACCTTCACAGCCACCAGATGCCTCCTTCCACTGTGCGGTGAAAGCTTTATTTTCCTCAAATAGGGGGAAAATAATATATTGTAGTCATCACAGAGACTCTGCTGCTCTCTGTGACCTCCAGATAAAAACGAGACTGAGCTTGAGTTGAGTCAAGGGAGAGTATGTGGGAATTGAGGCCAGATGAGAGGTCCTGTTTATAGCTATGCCATTTTGCTGTCTGGAACCAAATAGCTGCCCACACCCACATCACACCTCTCCCTGGGGTAGCTGACCTCCTCTCTCCTCCCACACCTCAAATATAAGCAAAACCATGCACAGAAGCACTCCATCTGGCAGCATATACTTTGACCACAGTTTCTTCTACCTGCTCATCTACATAGTTAGAAAGATGTGGGAATTCAGTGGATGTGTTTTTATTTGTTTATTACAGTTGTTTTTTCTGTTTTGACAAATTAGATGTTTTCCTGTATAAATGTATGCTTTATTCTTTCAAAGGAAAGACATTAGAGTCAATAAAATTATCTTTTATATTTCCTTTTAAAATCAAACTGCTTCATTGGCATGAAACAGAAAGGAGTGTGAGATCAACACACATCCTGGCACCTCTAGTCTTTTCTGTTAGCTTAGAGAAAGACAAAGCAAGAAAGAAAGAAAGCAGAACAGCACTAATCTTTGCCCTCAAGCCCCAGGTCAATTCAACCATGATGAAATAATGAAACTATTTTCTAGTTGTTTACTTGGAGAATTGTCTTTCAAAATAATCAATATATAAGAGCATAAGTCAGGTAAAGTCAGGTCAGTTTCATTTATACAGACCAAAATCACAAATTTGTCTCTGAGGGCTTTATAGCTGACGGCACCAACCTTTGATTCAATTCACCTAAGGAAAAATAAGTGCCTTCAAGACTTTAAACCTAACCCTAATCCACAGAATGTCACATTAAGCAAATAAACTACTGCCACTCCCACCACCACCACCACTACTATTACTACATAACATTAAATAAATATTTCAAAGTTTAAAGAAATAAAGTGCAATGTGTTAAAGAGCTTCAGCCCTGTCTCTGTTTCAGTTTTGAGCATCCATAAGCGTCCAGTGGTGGGTCATGCAGACATCAGCTTCCCCATGAAAGGCTGGAGGGGCATGGTGGACTGGGCCCGTAGCTCTGAGGACAGAGTCACCATCCCCAAAAATATCCTGTCCACTGGCAAGCCAGGTGAGAGCTGCATACCACAGCAAGGAAGTACTGTATATATGACAATGATGTTTGACATGTCTATCACTGCACTTTTATTATTTTGTAAATAACTGACAAGTAAAGAGTGATAACACATTATTCTGTCACACAATGCCTGACAGTAAACATATTCCCCAAATATTGTCTGCCTTCTGTTTGAGAGTTCAAGAATGTGTGTGATTGTGCTGTGTGTGCCTTGTTTATATATACTAGTGGGGACGGAACACTGGGAGCACACTGCATTGGGCCCCATGACTACTTTGACAGGTTAGAGCAGGTGTCAGCTTTGGTTAAGGTTCAGCAAGTAGCAGTTCTGGTTAAGGTTAGGGTAAGTCTCCTGATTTGTAAGTCTATGTACAAACCCTGCAAGTATGTGCATGTGTGTGTTTGATTGGGAGGGGTCTGTCAAGACAAAAAAGCAGAAATAATGTAGCAAACAGCAGTTGATTTATGAAACAGTGTTCACTGCCACTAGTCTGCACAGCAAAGCACCCTGCTCAGATAAACACATGCAGAGATGGTTGTATTTAATGTTGCAAATAAAACATGTATGAGAATAAAATCATTTAACACCACCCGTTGTTCAGCAGCTGTACAACAAATAGACACATTGTCTTCAATATGCTTCAAGTAAGTTTCATAAAATGTTAATACAAAGACCATCTGTTTTAACAGATTGATGGCACTGAGTTGGAAACAAGAACGCTTATGTCCTTATTTGTTGTTTACAGAAAAAAGAAATCTTAAGGCAGGGACAAAATAAGGGCATGAAAACCATAAAGATTGTGTGAATGTGTGAAGATTTACAATGTGTGATGTGCAGATTTGCTGCTTTCTTCAATTTCTGGCTATTATTATTTAAATGCCTTTGTTTGATCAGACAAAATCATTATATTACGTTGGTCATACTCTAGTTATATATGTACAGAGGCTAGATAATAAAGGGTGTGTATTTGCCTGCAATTATGTGCCACAAAAACAATTTCACCTATTCAGATAGTTGATAATTCATTTCAAA
>NW_018128194.1:213548-215419 GCF_001952655.1 Monopterus albus | reverse complement strand
TATGGCTTTAATGCCCATATTCTGAGATATACTGTATGTCTCTGTGTTTCCATCATTCCAATACAATGGAGGATAATAGGGTTTTAAGTTTTTGGAGCTTAAACATCTGACACTTAACAGCAATTTATCATGGACAGCTTTTGTTGGACCACTTTTTTTTATTTTAATTAAAAAAAAGCAGTTCCTTCCATCTATCCATTACCTACACTCCTTATTCCTAAAAATGGCCATGGGAGACCTGGAGCCAGTTCCAGGTGACATTGAGTAAGAGGTGGGGTAGACCCTGGACAGGTCACCAGTCACAGAAAAGTCATCACAGAAAAGACGTTCCTCGTGAATTCAATTCAGTTTTATTTGTATAGTGCCAAATCACAACAAAAATCATCTCAGGGCACTTTACATAGTAAAGTCTGTACCTTACAGTATTATAGATTAAATTTTAATTGTCAAAGTCCAGATTAAACTGATTTTGATTAAATTTAATTTGATTCTTGTTGATTCACTTACATCAGACAAATACCACAACCAGTACTGAGTAATCCATCTATTGTCATCTTTACTTGACTCCAGGAGAGCCCTGCACAAGAATTCCTATATGCCTGTTTATGCATAAATGGCAAATAAAAATCTTGAATCTTGAATCTTATCCAGGGTCAGGTTGTGGGGGTAGTAGGTTCAGTAGGATGGTCCAGATTTCACTCTCCCCAGCAATGTTCTCCAGCTCCCCCGGCAAACCCAAAGGTGTTTGCAGGCAAGATTAGATGTATAATCCGTCCAGCATATTGTGGGTCTACCCTATGGCCTCCTGCTGGTTGGACGTGTCCAGGAAACCTCCAATGGAAGATGCAAAGGAGGCCTAATCAGATATCCAAACCACCTCAGCTGGCTCCTTTAGACTTAAAAGAGCAGCAGCTTTACTCCACATTCCATCTGGATGTCAAAACCCATTCTTTCACTCACTACCCAAACCTTGTGACCATAAGTGAGGGTTAGAACATAGATTGGCTAGTGAACTGAAAGCTTTGCCTTCTGGCTAAGCTTCCTTTTCACCACAGCAGTATAACACCTCCATTATTGCTGATGCTGCACCAAGTCGCCTGTCAGTCTCAAGGTCAACTTTATCCTCACTTGTGAACAAGACCTAAGGTAGAGTAGAGTAGAGTAGAGTAGAGTAGGTACTTTATTGATCCCACAGTGGGGAAATTTCTGTGTTACAGCAGCAATAGAGAACAACCAACATAATACCATAAGAACAGAACTTCATAAAAACACGGAAAAGAACACAATGAGGACACAGCTGCTGTAACTTGCCGCCACTCCGTGCGGCGCATGCATACGTAAGTACGTAAAGAGACATAAACTCCTCTGGTTAAATTACATTCATCAACTGAGCAACACCTTTGTTTTCTTGAATATAAAACTACTTAAACTGCGCATTATGGCTGGTTATGATTTAGTCTGCACAAATAGAGATAATAAGACGGGAGGTGGAGTGGCCTTGTTCATAGATAACAACCTTTGTTATAAAAAACTGGAAAATATGTCAAGGGCAATCGACAACTTGCTGGAGTGTGTGACGGTTGAACTACTACTAGAAAAAAAGAAAAATGTTGTAATAAGCTGTATTTATAGAGCACCTGGTGCCAGCATAGACCAGTTTAATGAGTGGATGGAAGAAAATTACCTGACACTAAGTCATAAATCAATGTTCATATGCGGTGACTTCAATATAGATTTGTTAAATCCAAACAAGCACACAGGAACTGAGGAGTTTATTAACACAATATATAGATGTAGTCTATATCCAAAAATTACAAAACCAAGTAGAGTAACAACTCAGCATGCAACATTAATAGATAATATATTTACCA
>NW_018128194.1:208442-210802 GCF_001952655.1 Monopterus albus | reverse complement strand
CTGTTTTATCTAAGCAGAGATACTGCTTGCAACCAATGATGCATGAAATTTTGTATAATATGATGTCATGGGGTAGGACTGGATAAGTCTGACTTCTTCCTACTCCATTCAAACATGTAATAGGTGTAAGCAAACTGATTTTGAATTAGCATTGGTTGGATATGTGTAATTATGTGTGCTGTTGTCATTTGTTCATTTGTTCTGTTCTGCATGTTTGAAAGAATAAAATCAATCAATCAATCAATCAATTATAGGCTAAACTGTAAACACATTTTCCACTTTTTGGACCAAGGATTTATTGACTCTTTATTGGCTAAAACATGAGACATTTATATTTTATAGATCTGCAGATACAAAACTGTCAAGCAAGACTGGAAAAAATAAGTAAAATAAAAAACAGCACCACTTACAAGGGTGTTGCAGTAGTTAGGGTCTGATGTGAACTAAATTAATTCAGGCAAATCATCCTAGTTTAAATAATCATTTAATATTACAATAATCCTGAGCAGGTCAATAAGTTCAGCAATCTGGCGGTTATGGAACAGAGAACAGAATCACTCCTCCTGCAATGGAATAGATAAAGTATTAAAGAACTCCTTTTATTTTATTAGATCATGGAGATCACATTTCCGGTTGTGTGTTTTGTATTGTGCATTCTTTTTTTCAGTTTCTAACTAAAAAAGGTTCACAATAACTACTTATCCCTGTGTTACTGGTTATTGCTTTTACTCTCAGCTCCTAGGGACCTAGGTAGAGACATGTACATACTCAGAGGTGGGGTTACATAAACAATATTGGGTCATACTAATAAAAGTTCATGTTAATCTGTAAATGTAGAATGGGTAATGAGTCCTACTGGCACACTCTTCATCATGACACTGGCCCAACACCTGGTTTACTGCTGATGTTGCAGCAGTCTGCAAATGTTGCACTTTCTTAAAATGCAATCTTTGTAACCTTGAGTTCTCTGAGCTTCGCAATCAAATTCCATTCACATTCATTTGTATTGGAGCAATGGCAGAAATCACAGAGGCATATCCCAAAAACTCAACAATCAAAGACGTCATTAAATATAATCCAGAGGTTTCCAGCATCATCCAGTATCTGCAATCATTTTAATGAGTGAAAGTATTTGTGCATCCAAACTTGTGAGTTACATGTTATGTATGTCAAGAATGACACCAGCCAAGCTGGACTCCTTTCTGCGGGGAGGTACTACAGTAGGTACACTGTTTTCATTAGCCGTAGGGTTATTTGTCAGCTGGGATGTTCTCAACCATTAAAGGCAGTGCTGTACTGCTAGCATGCTAATGAGGCCATCACTCCTAATCAGAAGTCAACGGGAGCCAATCAGGAGCAATTAGGAACAATTTCCTCCCCAACTGGGAGATGTGTCTCCACAGTGCCACACCACCACCACCCAGCCCTCTTTATGCACACAGCCTGGACCTGCTTACATGGACACAAACAACTTTCTGATGCCTTGTTTACCCTGACTGATTGCTCCCCTCTTTACAAATCTTGTGAAATAAGCCCTTTCCTTAAAATAAAAAATACAAATGGCATGCTCTGTAGACTACAAGAGAACAGAACATTTCCTAAACATGAAATGAGACAGTGTAGGGGGCTGCAGGCAAAATTTGATTTGCTTCCTCTTTCCACTGTGTAAACAAAACAACAATCACCTCAAATTGAAGATACTGAAAGAAAGAAAAGAAGGTAATCAGGTTCAACTGAATATGTTAATTGCATTTAGATTTTCTAAGTGCAAATATAAACACTAAACTGATTAGCCTTGTAAGATAGACAGATACAGTAGATAGATTCAATTCCATCACTACATGCCATGCATATGTGCGATGCTTACTGACCATTTTCAAATGCATGCTGCACAGTTTTAGGCTTCTTGATTTTAAAGGGGGCATGTGCCTTCCCTTCATTCCCCTCACATTTAAAATTCTAGAAGTCACTATATGACTGGGCAGTGGGAACATAGATATTCATTTGTTTGCAAAATGGTTGCCTGGGATGTGAAGATACTGGGATTCATCTTTCCTATGCACCCTGCAGTTGTAAATGCTCTGCAGAGAGGGCAGTGGAGTCCTGGTGATCTTCTCCACAGTCTTTATCACTCTCTGCAGGCACTTGCGGTCCTTAGCAGTAGTATTGCCATACCAGACAGTGATGCAGCTGGTCAAAATGCTCTCAGTGATGCAGCTGTAGAAGTTGCAAAGGCTCCTAGGCGACATGCCAAACCTCCTCCGCCTCCTCAGGAAGTACAACCGCCGTTGGGCCTTCTTGACCAGCTGTGTGGTGTTAAGTGTCCAAGTGAGGTCCTCACTGATGTGGACGCCCAGGTA
>NW_018128194.1:202954-207978 GCF_001952655.1 Monopterus albus | reverse complement strand
CTGAAATCCTATTGCCAATCCTGACAGTCTGGGGCCTGTCAGTCAGAAAGTCCAGGAGCCAGTCACAGAGGGTGGGGTGCAGACCTAGTGTGGACAGTTTGTGGGTGAGTTTGTTGGGGACAGCTGTGTTGAAGGCGGAGCTGTAGTCAATGAAGAGTATCCTGATGTAGGAGTCTCCATTTTCCAAGTGAGAAAGGGAACAGTAGAGGGCAGCCGCAATAGTGTCTGAGGTGGCCCTGTTGGGCCACTAGGCATACTGCAGGGGGTCGGGGGTGCCCGGTATGCTGCTCTGAATGAGGGCTAGCACTCTCTCAAAACACTTCATAATGATTGGGGTGAGTGCCACTGGCCTGTAGTCGTTCAGGCAGGTGACTGGGCTCTTCTTGGGAAGGGGGACGATGGTTGTGGTCTTAAAGCAGGTGGGGATGATGCTCTGGCTGAGGGAGAGGTTGAAGATGATGGTGAGAACATCAGCCAGCTCACTGGCACATGCCTGATGTGCTGCAGGCCTTGCCACATCCATCTGGAGTCAGCAGTAGAATAGAAGCCATTCAGCTTGTTTCTGTACTGCCTCTTGGCCGCTGTGATGGCTTTTCTCAGTCTGTACTTTGCAGCTTTGTACTCAGTCTCATCGCCTGATCTGAATGCATGAGAGCGAGCACGCAGCATGTGGCGTACCTGACTGTTCCAGGGCTCTGGTTAGGGAACCTCCTGACTTGTATGGTGGGCACAATGTTGTCAATACAGGTACTAATGTATCCAGTCACATACTCAGCATAATCCTGTACACTGACAGAAAAGTCCTCCAAGGTGGCTGCAGCTTTAAACACATCCCAGTCTGTCTGGGCAAAACAGTCCTGCAGGGTGCCTTCAGTCTCTGGGGTCCAGAGTTTAATATGTTTGGTGACAGGGTTTGTTTGTTTCAGTCTTTGTCTGTAAGCTGGATACAGGAACAAAGAAATGTGGTATGAGTATCCAAGGTGGGGGCAGGTTGCAGCCCTGTAAGCACCAGGTATGTCACTGTAAACATGATCCAGAATGTTCTTGCCCCAGGTGGGAATGTTCACATGCTGGTAATATTTGGGAAGTACAGTCCGTAAATTGCACTGGTTAAAGTCGCCTGCAGTGATAAATACAGCATTGGGGTGAGCTGTCTCTAGCACGCTGATGACATCATAGAGTTTACTGAGAGTCGCAGAGGGATTAGCTCTTGGTCTAACATACACAGTAGCCAGAAACACAACACTATGCTCTTTTGCTAGATAATAGGGCCGGCATTTCATTTCAATAAAAACTCTACGTCTGGCGAACAGTGCTTATAAACAGTCTGTACATCACACCACAAATTATTGATAAACACACACACACCACCTCCTTTTACCTTCCCCGAAGCAGCAGTGTGGTCTCCTTGATGTACAGAGTGTGTTTGTAGCTGAATCACGGAATTTGGGACTCTGTCAGAAAGCCAAGTCTCGGTGAGAATTAGAGCACAGCATTCTCTGATTTCCCGTTGTGCTGTAATCCTAGCCCTTATCTTGTCCTGTTTGTTTTCCAGAGACTGTACGTTAGCTAGGAAGAGGCTGGGTAATGGTTGTTTGTCCACTGTGCCAGACTAGCGACCTGTCCAGGGTGAACACCGCCTCTTGCCCAGTGTCAGCTGGGATTGGCTCCAGCACCCTGTGACCCTCTTCAGGAAAAGCAGTATAGATAATGGATGGATGGAATTTTCCATATGCAATATTTGTGTATTGTAGAAGCTGGGTTAAAACAAACTTTAAAAAACTAGTATGGTTGTTTGAAGTGGGACTGTGTAACTTTTGATTATTTAGCATTAAAGGATTCACTTCTGTTCACTTGCACAAAATCCCATAAGTCTGTAAGTTTGTTTAGCACAAGTAGAACCAAGAGGGCAAAAATGTCTTCTGGTGTTGTTTTATTTTACATCTACCTGTAGTGATCTATCTGAGCTTAAGCTGCAATGTGCTGTTGTGTTCACTCAGTTGTGTTTACTCAATTTTTATTTTTGCAGTCAGAGTTTATTCTTCCAGACAACTAATGTGCAAACTGTATAGACATTAAGCTAAGTAGCACAACACAATGTGCGTGGAGCACAGCTACATTAGGCCAGACACTGAGTAATCTCAAAACACAGCAAAAGACAAGTGAATGTAGAGACAAACCAGTATTTTTCTTATTTTTAGTTTGAACTTTAACTCACATTCTCTTGTCGATGCTGACAGTACCGACAGTAAGAGGTAGCGTGAGCAAAATACAGTAAAGGTTCATGTGCGTGATCAAAATAACATCTGACACAGCAGCAAGTTGAAAGTAAATTTTGTATGATGTTACTTCACTCTTGGTATGTGTGCCTCTGTTAAGAGGTAATGGAGTATATTAGGTAAGCGCAAGTGCACACTCACTGTTAACAGGTTTTCTAGTCCAATTCCTCTCACTGCTAACTGGCTGAGAAGAGCCCTCGCACATGGAGACAGTGTGGGTTGAGTACAGGGGTAGAAGCAGGAATTACACTGAGCCAGAATCTATGTTTAAGAGAGACATTTCACTCTGTCCTATTTGCTCATTTCACATGTAAGGCCATGTAAGTAAAGAAGGTTTCGCAACGTTCATATTCCATGAAACACACAAATAAATATGTAACACATATATCAAACAAACAAATGTTTATAAGAATCAATGTTTATTGTAATTGTCATATAACAAAATTAAAACCTCAACCTTAATGTGCAAGGCTACATACAATGACACATTTATCAAGTCAAGAGTCAAGTCAAGAATCTTTATTGTCATTATGCATAGCACAACAAAAAATTTTCTGGCAGCTCTCAGCTTAAAAGACAGACATATTATTTACATAACACACAATTGTATAAGTCAATATAAAAATATGAACAAATAAAAAAGGATGTATGGGACCGAATCAGGACAGCAGCACGTTAGCAGCAAGATTGTAGTAACATTATAAGGTGCAGTTCAGTGCAAATCTCAATCTTTAGAAGGAGGTGTGGGGTCCAGTGTTCTGTGTCTGTCCATAGGGGGGAGGTTGTGTGTGTGACTAGGGGTTGGGGGGGTGATTGATTTCACAGCTCTGGGGAAGAAGCTCTGTCTCAGTCTGTTTGTTTTAGTCTTTATATTCCTGTACCTCTTCCTGGAGGGAAGAGGCACAAACAGACTGTTGCCTGGGTGGGTGGGGTCTGCAGTAATCCGTCCGGCCCTCCTCTGGATCTGGTCAGCGTATAGTGAGTCCAGATCCAGAAGAGGACTCCCTACAATGCCCTGAGCTGTTCTCACCACCCGGGTCAAGTCCTTTCTGTCCTGTGCAGTGCAGCTCCCATACCACACTGTCGCACTGAGACAGAGGATGGTCTCCAATGTTGCTCTGTAGAAGTTTGTTCATCAGGTAGGATGTGTTCAGAGACCAGGTCAGGTCAGATGTGATGTGGATGCCCAGGAACTTGATGTTATCCACTTGCTCCACCACCTCCCCGTGTATGAGAAGAGGAGCATATTTTGTCTTCCTGGACCTCCTATAATCCACAATGACTTCCTTAGTCTTGTTGGTGTTCAGGACAAGATTGTTATCTGAACACCACCTTGTCAGGTGCTGGATCTCCTCTCTGTAGTGAGTCTCATCATCGTCTGAGATGAGACCCACTATGGTGGTGTTGTCTGCGAACTTCACTACTGTGTTTGTGGGGTGAATGGCATCACAGTCATGGGTAAACAGAGTGAAGAGAACTGGGCTGAGCACACAGCCCTGTGGTGAGCCTGTGTTCAGGACCAGTGTGGATGATGTGCAGCTTCTGATTCTCACCACTTGAGGCCTCTTATCAACAAGAATAGGACTAATGTTGGCATTCAACAAGGTTTTGGCTCTGGGGATGAAGCTGTTCTTAAGTCTGCTAGTCCTTGTCTTAATGCCCCTGTAGTGCCTCCCAGAGGGTGGCAGATTAAACAGATCGTAGCACGGGTGTGAATTGTCCTTGACAATATTCCGTACTTTTGTGAGACAACAAGAGTTGTAGATGTCATCCAGGGTGGAAAGAGGATGGCAACAATTTTCTGGGCTGTCTTGACCACTCTCTGCAGCTTCTTTCTGTCTGCTTCAGTGCAGCTGGAGTACCACAGAGGAATGCAATATGTCAGCAGGCTCTCAATACAAGATCTATATAAAGTCGTCAGTAGCTTGCTATCGGGGTTATTCTTTCTGAGCACCCTCAGGAAATGTAATCGCTGCTGGGCTTTCCTGATTATTGCTCAGGTGTTTGCAGACCAGGAAGGGTCTGCAGAGATTAGGATGCCAAGATACTTAAAGGTGTGAATCCCCTCTACACAGTCGCCATTGATGTAGAGGGAAGTGTGGTCAGTCCTGTTCTTCCTAAAGTCTATGGTGATTTCTTTGGTTTTAGTGGTAATCAGTAGCAGATTATTCGCTGAGCACCACTCAGTGTTATGGTTAGTCCCCCTCACCAGGAGGGTGAGGGAGAACTGAGAGAGGACTCAAGACTGCTGACCCAGGTGCTAGTAAAAATGATGGTTTAATGGTGGGGATACAAAAGGAACAGAGTCAATGAAGACAAACAACAGGGCTGAGCAAAGACGGCTGAGGAGAACAGGACGACCAAGGGAGTAGACAGGGTAACGGCAGAAACCATGAGAGGAGGAGGGTGAGGATGGACAGGTGAATAGACAGGCTAACCATGAGGACAGGTGAACAAAATGATTTTCCACAGCACAGGAAATGTCAGCTTGGATAAAACAAGTAGCGTCTGGCTAACCTCATGGACAAAAAACAAAAAGAGGTCCACAGCACAGGAACTGTCAGCGTGGACCGTATAACACAAAACATATAACCTCCTGAGATCAGCCCAACCACAGCAGTATTTTTGGCAAATTTATTGATGTGTTGGTGTGGAGCAGTCATAAGTATATAAGTATATAAAGAGTAAAGGGGCTCAGCAAACAGCCCTGTGGAGAGCTGGTGGTGAGTGTGTGGGAGGAAGAGA
>NW_018128194.1:197191-202938 GCF_001952655.1 Monopterus albus | reverse complement strand
GGGTGATTTGTCAGGAGGTCTTTTATCCGGTAACAGGTGAGTGGGGGGAGGCCTAGATCCAACTGCTTGGTGACCAAAGTGCCTGGAATAATGGCATAGGTTGAAGTTCGAAGTGAGACAGGCCTTGATGTGACAATGGACTAGCTTCTCTAAGCACTTTGTGATAAAAGGTGTGAGGGCAACTGGGTAATAGTCTGCGAGACAGTTTGAAGTAGATTTCTTTGGAACAGGGGTGATTGTAGCTTATTTTAGGCGGGATGGAACAACAGCTTGTGACAGGGAGAGGTTGAAAATGGAGGTGAAGATTTGTGAAAGCTGGTCAGCACATGCCTTGAGTACCTTCCCAGGCACACCATCGGGGCCTACAGCTCTCCTAAGGTTGACCCAGGTGCTGGTGACGAAGAACGCCGAATCAGACCGGCCTTCTGGGCCTCACTGATGTATGCTGTCATGGCCTTTTGTTCCGGGGACAAAAGGGAGAACAATTGACCCCTAGGGGGGGTGGTACCTGGTAGTAGGTCGATGGGGCAATCATATGGGCGATGAGGTGGTAAAGTGGTGGCTTGGGTCTTGTTGAAGACCTGCTTGAGGTCTGAATATTCAGGGGGGACCTTAGACATGTCAGGAACGGAGTCAGGTTCTGGGTCGTCCTCTGCTGCCAGAAATGACACCGAGTGCAAGCACTGGGTGGCACACTGTGGGGACCATTTGACGATCCTTCCTGTGGCCCAAGCAATCTGGGCTCCATGTTTAATCAACCATGGAAAGCCGAGTACCACTGGATGTTGTGGGGAAGACATCACCAAGTTGGTTGTCTCCCTGTGATTCTCAGTAGTAAGAGTTAATGTAGGAGTCTGGCTGGTGATACGTTGAAGGAGCTTATTGTTGAGAGAATGTATTAGGAGTGGGTTACTCACAGGTAGGCTGGGGATCTGATGGTGATGGAGAAACTCTAGATCTATGAAGCTGGCATCTGACCCTGAGTCAATGAAAACCGGAACCTGGATAGTCCTGGTCTCATATGAGAGCTGGGCTGTGATGACGGGTCGGGAGGTAGGGGAAGCCAAAATGGTGCAGCTCAGCAACGTCCTCCCCGTCCTGCTGAGCCTCTGTCTTTTAACGGACAATGCAGCGCCCGATGACCGGGCTCCCCAGAATACAAACACAAATTCAGCTTGAATCTGCACTCCCTTTCCTCTGGATGAAGGCGGGAGCGGCCCAGTTGCATGGGCTCCGGCGGTTCGGCTGTTGCTCGTGGGAAAGCAGGGGGTGGAGTCTGCCTCCGTTCACATTGCCTCTCCCGAAAACGGCCGTCAATTCTAGTGACTAGATCCATGAGCACACGTAGGCGTCTGGGTCGGTCATATGCAGTAAGCACATCTTTAAGTCTGTCAGACAGCCCACTGTAGAAAGCGTCTATTAATGTGGGCTCATTCCATTCTGTGTTGGCGGCCGCTGTGCGAAAATCAATAATGTAATCCACCGCTGTCCGGGTTCCTTGTGTTAACGTACGCAGAGAAGGAGATGCGGCAGAGGCATGGCTGGATGGATCGAAAATCCTCACCAACTCCATCCTAAACCTCTGAAATGTGGCACAGCAGTCAGATCTGTTGGCCCATTCTGCTGTTCCCCATCGGTGTGCCCGACCCGTCAGCAGTGACAGCGTGTATGCTACTTTGGATCGCTTGGTAGGAAAGGCAGAGGGCTGGGATTCGAACTGTATCTCACATTGGGTAAGGAACGAGCGTCCCTCTCCGTTTTCTCCTCCGTAGTGCTCCGGTGGTGGGATCTTGGGTTCGTGGCAGACTGGTGGAGAGAGCGGAGCAGGGACCAGCGCAGCTGCGGCAGCACCCTGGGTCCGATCTTTGCTGGCCAGGCCATGCACCCAGGTTTGTACGGCCCCTAATGGCTTACTGTATTATTTTAAAAACAAACATTTATGAAGTTGTCAGGGAGGTGAGTGACGCTCCCATGAAGATGGAGGAGTGAACCCAATTAAAGAGCCAGTCAGCTGAGGCAGTAGAACAGACCTTAACGACCTTTTGTGATTTCAGCAAAAACACACAGTCTTGGGGAATCAGGCAGAAGAGTGGTACTTAATATGGTCCAGGGTCGAAGTCTCCAGCAGGGCAGCCAAGGCAAGGCAGAATCACAGGTTAGTTGAACAGGCAGGGTGTCTATCTCAGGTTGGCAGTCAGACAAGAGGGAGCAGGCTGGATCACAGGTCATTAGAGCAGGCAAGGGTCCGGTACCAGGAAAACGCTGGAGAGTCTAGACAAGGCATAGAACAATCTGTCAGCTCCTCACAGTGTGAGGAGCTGCTATATGCTGTGGTGAACAGGTGTGGGTGATTAGTGACAGGTGAAACCAATGTGCATGATGAGCTGAAGTTACTGGGGTTGTGGATGAGCTGGTGACAGGAAGTGCTTTCAGAGTAAAAGCAGGGAGAATCAGAAGCCAGCGGGGCAGGTTCATGACATGAATGTACATGGTCCAGCATGTTCCTCCCTGTAGTTGGGCATTTCACATGCTGGAAAAGGCTGGAAGTATTGACTCTAGTGCAGCCTGACTGAAATTGCCAGGTAAGATATGAACCACGTCAGGATGACTACACTGCTGCTTGTTTATGGCATTTAATAGGGGTTCGAGAGCTTTACTAATGTTGGTTTCAGGTGGTATATAAACAGTGGTCACAGTAACTACTGTTAGCTCTCTTGATAAGAAGAAGGGGCAGCATTTAACTGATATAAACTCTACATCGGGAGTACATTGGCTGTCTATTATGATGTTGTTATTGGACCAGTCATTATGCACGTAAATACAGAGCCCCCCACCTCTACTCTTACCCGAGTCCCGGTTTCTGTTACAGGGATGAAGTGTGTGGTCTGCTAGTTGCATGGTAGCCTCGGGAATTTGCGGATGAAGCCAGCTCTGAGTTATAATCAGAACACTTCAGTTATTGACATACCGATTACTGCCAATTCCTCAATTTTGTTGGCCACAGATCTGGCATTGTAAGGAATATGCTGGGAAGAAGCAGCCTGTAAGGCTGTTTTCTGAGTTTAGTCAGATGTCCAGCCCTACAGCCTCACTTCTGCCTTCTTTCCCTGTGCCGCCTGCCAGGCCATTATAACAATCCACCGAGAGCCAGAAGCCCTCACTATATCGTCTGGTATATCGTGTCTGTGGCGAAAGTTATCCGAGACCAGCAACTTATGAACAAATACTTGGTTGTAAACTGTTCCAGTTCTCCCACACAGACACATAACTTGAATCACTGGTTAAATTCCCTCCAGGCTACCTCTTGTTGGGCACAAAAAATCTGGCTGGTGCCTATCTGAGTGCACTGGATGGGCCAACTGTTAGGATCGGAGCATGAAGCTGCCAATAATGTCGTGATAATGTCGTGGGTGAACTCAATTAAATAGCCAGACGAGGATAATTAAAGAAACACTGTCTCTTTAATAAGAGTATTGACAATGAACAAAAACGATACAAGACACGGTTTAACCACGAAATGCACTTACAGGTCAATAATACAGTCCAGGGTCAGATCCAGCAAACACATACATCCAAGGAATCCAAAACGCGTTGTCCAAAAGGGAAGTCCGATAAGCCGATATATAGAGAAGCAGTCTGAGTTTAAAGGGCAAGGCAGGCTCAGAAACTAGAAAGTCAGGCAAGAATTAATGCTGGAGAGTCAGAGCTGGAGTCTAGAACAATTTGGCAGGTTACTGGTGGGGGAAGGCTGCTTATAATGGGGTGAAAAACAGGTGTGATCAATGAGGAGCAGGTGAAACTAATATGAGTGATGATTAAAGTAAAAAGTCCAAAATTGTGGTGAAACAAAAACAGGAAGTAATGTCCAAATAAAAGCACGACAGGAAGCAAACAGAACCGAATCATGACACCAGCGAAAGAATGGATGAGCAGGACACATAATACTTCATCTGCCTCACACACACACATATACAGTACATACATGCAAGTTTTGCTTGGTTACTTCCTGAAGCCCATGGGAGTTCAGCTGTTGCTTGGGAGCTACAGCCTCTGCCTGGCACACTGCTGTGTACTCCCAGGCAGCCATGTAGTGTGCTGGAGCAGAAGAGCTAGATGTCTTCAGATGGCCTGGCAGATGGAGTTTGTTTTTCATTATTTTATTTTATTTTATTTTAAGCCTTTGATAATCCATCCAGAAAGAGAAGACTTCTCCTTGGCACTCCTAGCAGGGGCAGCTCACCCACAGGGAGCTGCATCTGCTCTGCTGGTCAGTCAGCCCTGGCACCTGATAAAAATGTTACTGGACAATTCATATTTCATATTACTAACCAATTTCAGTTGCTAAAATGTATAGTTCAGGTTAAAGGAAAATGCTAAAATTGCCATTAATGGCATGAGTCAGATATGCTTCACATCCATTTACCATGCTGATTTCAACTTCAATATATATAGAACACACTACTTTATTGATGCATAATGTTGACAGTATGGTCCAAAATATTTGTCCAGTAGAGAGTCCAAGTCATGACATCACATCCAGTCTAACTTTTGTTCTGCTAATATCTGGAACTCAATACAATTTCTCACTCAGCATTCCCATATCTGTGCTTGTGACAAAACAGTATGACATTGCACATTTGTTTAAGATTGTTGTGGTGGCAGTGGAATTGTGGGAAACAGGGGGCGTGAGTACAGTTCACTGATGGCTGTGGGGTAAAAGATACTCCTGAGTCTGGAAGTACAGATCTTTCTGTGTGGATTTAATTCTTATAATATTGGGCTGATGTGTCTTACAATATGAAACTAAACCCAAGAGACATTTAAAGATAAAAGAAATGCTAACAGAACAAATACAAACCTAGACAAATGTCCTTGTGAACAGAACTCTGGAACCTGTGTTATTAAAATGTACTTACTGTGACCACCAGCAACCACAACTGTCACCAAAACAACCAGGACTGAAATCATTAGGATTGTACCTTTAATGATGTTGTGCTGGATTAGTTTTAGACTGGCCAGTATATCAGTATACTCC
Source organism: Monopterus albus (assembly GCF_001952655.1). Taxonomy (NCBI): domain Eukaryota; kingdom Metazoa; phylum Chordata; class Actinopteri; order Synbranchiformes; family Synbranchidae; genus Monopterus; species Monopterus albus. The sequence continues at coordinate 197,903 of NW_018128194.1, read as the reverse complement.
TATACTGTATATTTGTCATTAAGTTTCAAGAAACTGCAATAAATACATGCCAGACTGTGTTTGAGTTCATTTAGGTTACATAGTCCAACAAAAACAAGGCCACCCGCAAGTTAATCTTTCAACTGTAAGAGTTCCACCTATACACTTGCTGGTCATAGTTACACTGTAAAGTTTGCTTGTTTATTTACATTTTCTGTTTGTTAATATTTAAAAAATTATACTTGTAGATATATGTATTAGTCATTTTTAAACTTCCAATATCAATGACTGTATTGGCCTCAAAAATCTAGCTGGATGATTTTACTATTACACTAAACTCTGTAGCAGTGTGTCAGCCTACCAGTATATACCAGTGTATACACTATATGTTTATAATGTGTTCAAAAAGCAAGTTAACTCTACTTTTAACTTTTGATATCTGTCTATGTTAATGCCAGTGCATGCCTGAATGAAGTTATGAGTGTGCAGTTGTGTGTGTGTGTGTGTGTGTGTGTGTGTGTGACTGTAAAGCAGTGTATGACAGTGTTTATAGCTGACTAGTCATGTAGGCCAGCTTCGGTGTCAAGAGCTCTTGGGGCTGGAGGACTAGAGGCAACATGGCTAACACGTATTCTCCTCTGCAGCAGGCCACTGTGCTAACAGAGACTGAACCATTCCGTCTTTATGAACACTCCTGTCTTGTCTGACATTCCTGCCCAGGGTGTGTGCACCC
>NW_018128194.1:155992-197116 GCF_001952655.1 Monopterus albus | reverse complement strand
TCTTCCCCAACACAGATTCAGACGACACCTCGACGTTTGTAACTGGCATTGCTCTGTACAGAAACCTGGGCAGCATTCTGACTCTGCAGAGGTAAGACTGCTGACTGCTTTACAACTGGAACTGAAGGAATAGAAGCTCTGTTGATTGTTAACCTTGTTTCCCTCTGGTCATGAAACTATTTTATATCAGGGGACTTAAGATAGGCATATTCCATTCAGGGTAGCCAGGGACTTTGATCATTGAGTTTACATGAGCATAACCTAATGTACACAGGGTTACTGGTACAAAAAAAAGAAAATAACAGAAATTATGGAACATTTAGCCACTAGTAGTACAACAAAAGTAACTTGTAAAAAGGAATATTGCTAAATCTACAGATTTGATTAAAATTAACTTAACATCTACTTACTGGCCTTTTTTTTTTTTTTTTGGAATTTTCACTGACATTTCATGGGCTTCAGTTTGTGTAGTTTTATGCAGAATAACATGATACCTGAGCATTACCTTTTTGCAACAAGCTACTAAGTGGACCTTAACTTAAAGACAGTTTAAAAAAAACTGCTACAAATACTTGACAGGAACATATTAGAATGTACCTTTTGGTGATGTCCCAGGTTTGTCTCATGCTAAAAAAAGAACTGTATGGAAAATGCAGAGTATGGTGTTGTTGGATTAATTGGGTTTACAGGTTCAACTACATAAGATCATGTTTAATATGTCCTGATGTTTTTAGTGATGGTAGCGGCTCTATGGATGACAGTGTTGGTCAATCAGATGGTCCACCACTTTGGTCCAGATTGAAATAGCTCAGCAGTTACTGGATAGAATACCATAAAATTCTGTACATACATTCATGGCCCCAAGACAATGAACACCACTGTGATCCCCTGACTTTTGCTCCCGCACCACCATGAGGAGGATGTTTGTGCTTGTACATGAAATGCCCCAACTCAACTATGAGATGGATTACCATGAAATTTTGAACTGATTTTCATAATCCCCTTGAAAAAGGAGTTTTTAAATAATTATGACCCAGGGTCCACCATTCTAATTAAAAAGTTACCTGCAGACCACTGTTGTGTGACAGATAAACTGGATGGGTACTATTCTAGTCCTGAAAGTCACCTTGGCTTTTCTAAATGTTTCATATTTGCATGAATTAAAATACTCTCAAGCAATAAGTGATATATGGAAATGTTTTTTAAAAATAAAATAAAAGTCCTTCAGTCAAACTGCATCACTGAATGCATGGTAATGCAGGAGCCACCTGCAATGCCTTCCATGGGTTGAAAACCCCCACCTTAAAACCTGGTAGTTCTCACCCCCACCTACACACTTATAGTCCAGCAGCAGTGTGTACATGAACTGTAAGAAGGTGGATGAAGGAAGCTAATGCAATTCTGCTAGGATGTTTTAAAGCCACAGACTGGAATGTACTTTGTGAGCCCCATGGATATGACTTTGGCTCCATGACAGACTGCTTAACAAAGTACATAAAGCTCTGTAAGGACAACACCATCCCTACCAGGACAGCACAGTGGTTCCCAATCAGTCAGACCTGGATCACTGGTGACCTGCAAGAGCTGCTGAACAGGAAGAAGAGAACCTTCAGTGACAGGGACAGAGACCTGCTGAGGAGTGTGTAGAGGGAACTGAAACTGAAACTGAGGGAGAAGACTCTTATAGGAAGAAGCTGAGAAAAAAGCCCCAGGAAAACAATGTGAGAGATGTGTAGTCTGGTATGAAAAAGATCACAGGTTTCAAGGGGAATCAGACTGAGGGAAGCCTGAGTAGTAAACCTGAGGGCCGCCAACTATCTACTTTTTCTCAGCTCCTCTTCACTCTTCTTTTTTCTTTTCATCTGTGTCCCAGGTTCTTTTGCATTTGATTCTTCCTCAAGGAAAATGAGATCTGTTTGTGACAAGAGACTGGATGACACAAAAGTTTAAGTTGACTGATTGTGTTTTGAAATGGTGAGAGTGTGATTGCGCATAGAGGATACAGTGATAATGCAGGGAGCCGGAAAACAGAGCATGGGCTGTTGAACATGTTTGGGCAACTGGAAGCTTTTGGTGTCAGTAGTTGCAGTAGCAATTCACTTTTTCCTGATTGTCTCATTCTGCATGATTGATAGTACCTATGAAAAGCAGAAATTGCAATGCATACTAAGCAGACAGGGACAACGTCAACTAAAATGCCCTCAAAATGTTCTAAGATAGATGCAGATGGCAGAATAATTCTTATACTCTTCCGGGTTTAGCAGGTAGGATCACACTGTATGTTGCTCTGATTCTGGCAATCAGAGACAGCAGAGTCAGTAATCTGTTACATATTTTACTGTTGATTGAGCAATCATGGCTCGTGATTGCTCAGTGCAATCGTGGTCCAGGTGCTTTGCATCTCACTTACCTGTATAAGCAGACTGGACACAAACTATCACTGAAGTGGCTTTAATGCTGGCATCCATAGAAAATCTTTTAAAAGGTAATGTGTTCCACAAGTAAGATTTTAAAGGACAGATCGGGATTGCTGACAATTGAAGTTTAGAAATGTGTCCACAGCTATCACAAAATGCTGAAACACTGCAATTTTAATGAAGGTGTTTTTTGCCACAGGGATTGTATTACTATGGGCTCCACAATTGACAAATGACTGTACTACATCCATCCATCCATTAGCTAAACCATGTATCCTGTATAGGGTTATGTCTGTAAACTCTTGGGGCCTTATTTTCATGCTGGTGCATGTTGAAACGAGTGCACCAGTTAACGGGAATTTTCCTGGTTATTTTCTCAGCTGTGCTGGTAACTTGCTATTTGCTCCAGTGGGAGGAGAGGATAAGGATATGTGCTTATTAGAAAGACTGAGCTCTGTAATCATCACAGTTAGTAGTTTTTCTTTACCTCCATCCAAAACTGTGTAAGGGGAGCAACAGTTGCATGCCGCTGCTTCTTCTTCTTTGTTTAAAGTCTGGCCAAAGTAACAACTGGAGCTCTACATTTTTATTTACAGTACAGGTAGATGTCACTGCAACCACATAGATGATGTGATAGACAATGTACAGGTTACATTTTTCAAAGAAATATTATTTTAAATCTAAAAATACATTTTGGATCACATTTACTGTATGTTCAGTAACACCATGATGCTGAAGCAGGCAACTACATCTTTATCTGTATTTTTCTGTGTAAAACAGGCACAAATTAGACTGCATTAACATATTTCAGAAATTGTGAATACAGCATGAAAACCTCTAAGCTCCAGTTTTAATGCTTTTGCTGTGCATATGGCATTTAACAGCAGATGGTAATGGATCATGCTATGACAAAACGGCACAGTATTATACATGGAAAATATGATGATTGTAAGAACTTCAACAGCTCCAATGTGTGATTTCAAAAGTTAATTCAACTATATAGAGACTGCTCATCTGCTCATCAGTATATCTGAGCTGATGTATCTCTATTTGAAACACAGTATGTCCAAGACATTTCCTCTGAGAAAAACTCTCTACAGGATTCCCTCTGAATTTCCTGTATTTAAAGGGGATGAAAATAGTGACTGTGAAAATAGTGTTTTTATTCATGTTAGATATTACAGTATGCTTCTTTTTTTCCATAGGAATAGCACAGTCCTCAACTCCAAGGTTTTGTCAGTGACTATCAAGCCCACCCCTGCTTCCCTCTCTGCTCCCGTTGTAGTTGAATTCTCTCACATGTACAACGTGAGTGACAAATTGACTTTTATCTAAAGGAAATTCCAGAAATAATGCTACTGTGAAATGATGTTTGAGTACTGGAACTGTAGTCTTTAACACTATTCCTATAATTTTCTCTGTGCTCTATCCAATAGGGTACCACCAACCAGACCTGTGTATCTTGGGATGAGAGCGACAGGTAAGACCCCCAGTGTTTTAATTTTGACAAAGTCAATGCACAACTCACCAGTGAGAACCACAGAGTGTGCTGGACAGCTCAGCAGCTCTTGTCTGGGACAACGTTAACCCCACACTATCACTGCTACGACACTGATGCAGCATGTGGAAAATTAAAAGTGTCACTCACAGCTTTCCTCCCCCTCTCACACACATGTATGACAGAGAGCAGGTCAGAGTCCTTGGAGAGAGAGAGAGGAGTGAACATGGAGGATAAAGAAAGATTAACAGATCCATATTCAGCAGTGTGTACAGATTCACAGCACTAATAAAGCATTTGCTACTTGCTCTTAAATGCGATATTCATTTGAGACATGAAAATTGTGTGAGCATGTTACAGCATGAGCCCTGAGCAAGGAAAAGAGAGAGGCAGGAAGAGGCAAACATTTTGCAAACTTGGTGCAATACAGGTTTGGATATTTGCATTTAGATGGGCAGGTGCGTTTGTGTTACAGAAACAAAGAGCAGAACATTAATTGCCTCAGTCAAAGGATCAAAACAGGTGTGGCTTGGTACATATAGACCTGGAACAAGGCACAGTGACAGAGGTGATTTGGGGGAAAAGTCTCAGATATTAAGAAACTCAGGAGATGTTAATATGACAGTCTTAACAGTATAGCATTATAAATATACAGTAGCTTAAAAATTTACTGAAACCCTTGAATGGAATCTTTATTAGCCTCATCTGCAGAGAGCACCAGACCTTTAGCTGAAGGCTTGTATCTAAGACACACCTTATTGCTAATTTCACATTTGTATTTTTCTGATCAGTTTCAGCTTTTTAAATTTGCTCTTACAACCTCAAATCTTCCTCCATGTTTGCCTACTCTGTTGATAAATTCTGGAGAATGTGCATTTTACAGTACGAATTTCTCTGAATAATATTTTAGTCACTAAATAACTGCTGTTCGTTCTACTTTGCTCTGTGTCCATCCATGAAGCTCAACACTTCCTGCACAGATTTTCACATTAAAAACAATCTATTTTTGCTCAAAAGGTGTTGTGAAACAGCTACAAGAAGTATTGAGTTTCATCTGCAGTGATAGAAAATAATTCATTAGTGACTGAGAACGATATTTGTATTTTTAAGAGTAAACAAAGAGCAACAAAATCATGAGTATGATATGGCCCTCGTTGTGCTGACAAAATTAATGAGCGTACATGTAATTTTATTCCTGCCTTTATTATCTACCAACCTTTGTTTGTGCCATATAAGTGAGGCCTTGGTCTTTTGAAGACTAGCTGTTGGCTGACAGTTTTGTAATAAGAGTATAATTCACACCAGTGTCTAAAACAGTTTTAATGAAAATGTTACACTGATATATTATGAAGGTTTAATGTGTTTCTGACAGTTTTGACCTTGATCACCTCAGATTTCACTACCACTGACAAGCACGAGAGACATCATTGTAGAGGAGACAATGACAGGAACATAGCAAGGACAATGAATCTCATCTGGGCTATGTCTAGGTGTGGAGTTGCAAAATTAAAATCCATCTTAGACAGCAGCAGTGATTAATGAGTTAATATTTGGGAGAGAAATTGAAATCTGAAGAGGTGGCCTCATCATGTCGGTAAAAGCTGCACTGTGCTTCTTTTTGTTTGTCTCATTCTCACTCACACTGACATCACTTCGCTTCGTTTACAGTACGTCATGCCAGATGTAGTACAAATGTGATTTGGCATCAGTCTTATTGATGAGTGCAGTCTAAGAGAACATCTGACAATTCCACCTTTGTAACAGGAATTCACTGGCAACCTTCCTATTAGGCTTTGTGTTGTCACATGATTGACTGTGGGCATTTTATGAGCATAGGGAACAACATGCAACTAGAGAAATGCATTTTCTGAAGAAAATGAGTATGGATGCTGAGTGCTGAAAGATCGCCCTGAAAATTTTGACACCTGAAGAGTTTTTCTAGCTGAAACTATGCTGAAGTAGAATTTCCCCCATTCATTTGAATGGTACAAAAGTTTTAAAATAAAGCTAAATTTTTCAAAGGGATGAAGTTTAGAAAAATTCTGAATAGAAGCATGATGTTAGAGTCACTCGTACATGGAAATGAGCGAGCGGTAAAAAGAGGCGGACCCAGGTAGCCGACCTCGGTACAAGCTGTGATTTATTATATACAGTGCGGTGACTTTACAAACAAACAGTTCATGGATACTGAATATGTGGAGTAGCCGGGTGTCGACCAGCAGCAGGAGGTGTGGAGTGATGAGGTGGATGAGATGGACGAGGTGGGCCGAGCTGCGTAGTAGGGTCACTCCTGGGCTGGTCGGTGGTTGATGATGGCTACTGAAAAAACACAGAGAGACGTTGGGTATGGCAGAAACAATCTGTGACTGTGCATCGACCTGTCTGAAAGGGAAGAGTGGAGCCATGGGCCGGAGGAAACAGTCCAGGAAGAAAACAGGAGCTGGCTATAGAAGATAAACAACACGGGTACATAGAGCAATGTTAAACAACAACGAGGAGAAATTTCAAAAAGAATAGCTTGGTGACAAGAACGAACTGGCAAGTGAATGAGGGGTGAACCAGGCATAAGTAATGAGTAGCCTAATCAAGTGCAGCTGGTGATAAGGGAGTGAGGAACAGGTGAACGTGATAAGTAATCAGGGGCTAATAGAGAGAGACAGGGTAAGAAAGGTGAGAGAGGCCAGAGTGGCCGGGCAAACCTGACATGAATGTCCTTGAAGAGCTGAACATTTTGATACCTGAAATAGCTTAAAATATGCTGAAGTAGAATTTTGCCATTCATTTGAATGGGGCAGGATTTTCAAAATAAAACTAAATATCTCAAAAATATGAAATTTACAAAGATTCTGAAAATAAGCATGAATGTCCATCAAGAACTGATGGAAATAGCTGAAATTATGCTGAAGTAGAATTTTCCCATTCATTTGAATGAGGCAAGATTTTCAAAATAAAGCTAAATATTTCAAAAGTATGGAGTTTACTATCGTTTACTATCATTCTGAATAGAAGCATGAATGTCCTTGAAGAACTGAACATTTTGATAGCTGAAAGAGCTGAAAGTATGCTGAAGTTGAATTTCCCCATTCATTTGATACGGCAAAATTTTGCTGAAAAACACTAATTTAAAAAGTATGAAGTTTAGGAAAATTCTGAATAGATCCGTACATGTCCTGAAAAAGCTGAACATTTTGATACCTGAATAGTTTTTCTAGCTGAAAGTATGTTGAAGTAGAATTTTCCCATTCATTTGAATGGGACAAGATTTCCAAAATAAAACTAAATATTTCAAGAGTATTAAGTTTAGAAAAATTCTGCATAGAAGCATGAATGTCCTTGAAAAGCTGAACATTTTGATAGCTAAAAGTGTGCTGAAGAAGAATTTCCCCATTCATTTGAATGGGGCAAAATTTTCAAAATAAAGCTGAATATTTCAAGAGCATGAAGTTTAGAAAACCTCTGAACAGAAGCATGACTGTCCTTGAAGAGCTGAACATTTTCATACCTGAAAGTATGCCGAAGCTGAATTTCCCCATTTATTTGAATGGGGCAAAATTTTCAGAATAAAGCTGAATATTTTAAAGAGTATGAAAGTTGTAAAAAAGTTACATGCCATAATGTCCCAAAAAACCTGAACATTTTGATACCTGAATGGTTTTTGTAGCTGAAAGTATACTGAACCTATTAAGATGTGAATATTTTCCTATTGGTCCCCACAAAATAGATAAAACAATTAGGGTTGTGTGTGCGCAGGTGTATAAGTGTTTGTTTGTCTGTGTATATGTGTGTGTATGAGAAAGAAAGAGTCGTCCTACACACTGAGAAATACTAGAGTGTGGCTACTGAAATGAGACATAATATGTAAATGATAATTATGCAAAAACCATAAAAAAATATCAAAAAGCTGTTTATAGTATGAATAGCTGAAGAGTTGCTGAATAGTTATTAGTTGAAATGGTGGTTTTAGCTGAAGGTATGCTGAAGATATTAAAATGTGAGTATTTGTCCCATTCATTTTCAATGGAAAAATTTTTGTGAAAAAAGCTGAATTTATTAAAAAGTATGAAAGTTATAAAAAAGTTGAGTATACGCCATAATGTCCTTAAAAAGATGCACAATTTGATACCAGAATGGGTTGTCTAGCTGAAAAGGTGTGGGAGGAGATGAGCGGCAAAAAACGTACGGAAGTAACTGTAATAACAAAAACAGAAAACTACTGAAGCACGACAACGGCAAATAAAGAATGGCATAATGAGTGAGTGAGGACAGGGACAATTGGAGAAGATACATTAATTCAGTGATTCCAGCGATTCTCATTACTCTCCTGTCTGAATTTGCCAATGATTGTGAAGTCATGGATGTAATGCTGCCACAGTGAATAAAGGCTTATCACTGACAGGAGTTTAACATGCTGAATGCTGAAAGATCGCCCTGAAAAAGCTCAACATTTTGACACCTGAATGGTTTTGCTAGCTGAAAGTATGCTGAAGTAGAATTTTCCCATTCATTTGAATGGAGAAAAATTTTCAAAATAAAGCTACATATTTCAAAAGTATGAAGTTTAGAAAAATTCTGAAGAGAAGCATCAATGTCCTTGAACAGTAAAGAACAGGATAACATAGTATGGATGCTGACTCAGCATCCATACAATAAAGACCAGGAAAATATAGTATTAGGGTTCTTCGCCACCCATCCATACAATAAAGACCAGGAAAACATGGTATGGATGCTGACTTAGCATCCATACAAATATGGCTTCCCTGCCAGGTGTGAACCAGGGATGCTGCAGTTCATGGTCAGTGCTCTAGAACCCTAGGACATCAGGGAACCTCTCCACAATAAAGAGAAGGAAGGCAATCTGGTACATGATGAAAGATTACACAACTAGAATTCACAAATACAATTTCATAACAGCTGGTTCAATATGAATTAACAAGATTAATTTGAATGTAATGCACATACTCTAATTCTTTATTGTTTGTACTGTAGGTTGATCATTTGCAGTGTGTCACTGCTTCATTTCAGTGACAATTTGAGATTGTGGTAACATTATGCCATTTGCATTTTACATAGTCAGCAAACATATTAAAACCAGGTGGAAATAGAGTGGGAAGGCTAAAGAAGAAGACTGGGAACTGATTTTTTTGTTTATGCTTGCCACCATTTAACAAATTTGAAATGTTGGAGAGTCACCCAACAATGCCAAATCCCGTTAACATTTTATTCATTCCTAATTAGTTCTGAAATTGTTACACAAGCACATTAACGCAGTCATATCCTGTTCTTCGTTACACCCTATACTCACGTATGTAATCTAAAATTTAATTTTATATTGTATTTATATCTTGTAGCCAACTTTTCTCAAGCGAGACTTTTTTGCTGTGGCTCACTGTTTTGTGGATCTACTCCTCTAGCCAAACCCCCCCTACAACAGAGAATTGGCTGTGTACTAAAAGGGGGACACATGCATTTTTTTGAGGACAGCGTTCATGCAATTTCATGAATCACTTTTATGGTTGAAGAATTTGACCAATTAATTCAAGCCTGGGCATTATTAACAGGTTTTGCAACTTGGCATCATCATCCACACACTGCTGTATACAGCGAACAGCCCTGCAGTACTATACAAAGTAGGCCAGCTACTTTAAAACTTAAAATTAAAATTTGGTTGGCTCTGTGTACTTAACTGAAAAAAATCACTTCAAACAGTCATTATGGAGCCAATGCAAATAACTTTTTTTTTAAACAGTTATTAGTGCATAGGCTCAACTTTTTAACTGTCTGTACCTTGCAAATAGCCTTGCTTCTGATCATACAATTCAACCATGCTGTCTCAGTTCATTTACAGAGTGGGTGATGATGTTACAGAACTGTCTCAGTTCATCAAAGATGTTGGAGCGGACTACTGTAGACTTTTAACGCAATTAAAAGAGAGGAGGTGAAGTTCTGTGGGCAGAGGCCATGTTTGTTTATAAGTATGTATAGACAGAAAAAGATTGCATTACAGAAAATAGTCTATTATGTTTATATTCAGAGCATGCTAATCTATTCTAACTCATATTCCAGCCAACCTACCAGCTGTTTGAAAGCACAGGACTGATTTTAAAACAAGAAAAAACAATAAACCTGCAAATGTTTGCCTGCATGTAACAGCTGATGGACAGAAAGTCTGACTATGTTTCTCACAGTATATACACTCACAGTCCAGCTGCACTAGTTTGTCTTGTCCTGAGCTTTACTATAACATCATCACCATTAGAAAGGCTTAAGCTTGCCTGCTAACAACCTTTATATTATATAGAAATATCAGCTGACAAAACAAATTGCTTCACAAACCAGCATTAATTTGCCATTTTGGGACTGTGTATGAGCAGCTAATACAGCTATATATGTATATATAACAATAAACGTATATAACAATATTATCAGCTTACATAATGTAGCTGTTATGGCAAATAAAATAAAAAGCATATGCCTGCAAACACAGAGCAACATTAGCACTAATTTGGAGATGTGTTTGTGTCTACCTGACAAACTAATGAAAAGAATATCTGGCTATTCAGCTGCTAAATGCTAAATACAGTCACCAAAAAGTTTCTGTCTATGGACTGGTGTTAGTGGTAGGTAGGGTATAGCGGATAAGACTGAATTGTGCAACCTTAAAATGTTTACTTCGAATTTATTCTCCTTGTAAAAAGGGTAATAAAAGCAGCTTAAACTGTAACTGAGTCAATATATTGATTGGAATTTTTATAGTAAAGAAGATAAGCAGTGTACTCTATGTTCATATCTTACAATCAAATGTGAAAATGTATATTTAAAGGGGTCCTCCAGTCTTGTCATAGTCCATAAAACCGGGGAACTTTCTAGAGACAGATTTGAAAAAGAGCAGTCAAAACGCAAGCAGCAGAAGCTGACAGTATATGGGTCAGGTTTCAGAACCCTGGACCTACAATTCCTGTAATACAACTTGACATGTCCCAATTTTATAATGGAGGGTTTTGATTATAAATGTATGTCTCCCATGCCAAGCCATGATAACACTGATGACATCATCTAGCTTGTTCCTATAGCCTGTGTTCCATCTCCCATGATTAATCACCTGATTAAATAAAAGCCATAGAGTGCACCTTTAACTTAAATGTAAAATGTGATCCAGTGTTCAGATGCCAGAGTAACATTGCATATTAACAATGAAAGAAAGGCTATTTATTCTTAAAACATTTTTGTCAAATTAACATTTTTGAGCACAGATATTGGTGGAACTGCCCATAAATCATCATTTTTTTGTATCAGAAATAACCTGTGTGTATCCATCTTACCTGATCAGTAAGTGTCATGCAATCCTCCCCATCAAAACTCTCTGAACTTAGAATACAAACAGTGTACAGTATGTCCTCTATGCTCTTCATCCAAGTGGCCTGTTCTTGGCAGAGGATATGTGTTCATGCAGATTAGCTCCACCAGCGCCTACATTCTTGGGTTCTGCAGATCCCTGTGTGACTCATGTCAGACATCTAAGGAAACTGCACTGAGTCCAGATACATCAGATTTCTATCAAGGTAATGTGCTTATGTCAACACTGAGTCTCATATGCTGCATCACCTGAATGTTGTGAAGGATTTGCTGTTCTTAGGGTGGTGTACAGACATGTGGTTCACTTCTCTGTACCTGGGGGTTCACTGAACGTTTGATTGCTGTGAAGATTATGTGAATCAGACTGTATGCTATGGTCTTCACTGTCATCGGATCTCAGCCCTGCTGAAAACCTATGAAAGATTTCAGTTATATGATGTTATATAATACCATCCAGCACCCAGCACCCATCACCCCCCAAAAAACCACTAAATGAGGGAACATCTTTCTTGACTCTAACAGAGACACACTTGGAGAATTGAAGACTGACATTATTATAGAGGCCCATAGTGGAACAGTAGCTAAATTTCCTAACTCTTTACATCAGATTATTCCCTTAAATTGTCACTTTGTTGCATTTTCTCATGATTTTGAACCAGTTTGGAGTAGAGATTACCCCTCATGTTTAATGCATGTGGTTGCATTGTGTTCCATTCAGTGTCCACTGAAATCTTTAAATGTTGTATCTCTGAGTAGTCTGTTCCTCAGCAGATAGATTTTTGATTTTGTTGAGCATTGTTTTGCTTACCATCTTTGATATCTTTACTCTCAACATAGTAAATAATAGCCAAAGGCTGTTCTAATATTTGAAAATTGCCCCTTATTTCATAGTTATTTACTAGAAACACCTATGTATTATAATAGTAATTACAGGAACAAGTGAAGACAAATTTCTGAACAGCTTTGTTTATAGAAAAAGAAAATTCATATTCATAAACTTTGTCATATGTGTCTAAATGTGTTTGCCTGTTGACAAATCTGAGAGTTTGCTCATTGCAGCTTTATAATCTTAAGATGCTCTTAGCCTTCTACAGTGGGTGGGAGGCACCCATGCATCTACAGTCATCTCTAAGGGTGTGTTTAGTCTCAGTGCTTTTAGGTAATGATCTTAGTTTATGATGCCTTTGGGAGACAAAGACCTGGAGGGAAAAGATAGCGGAACAAAGAAAAACATCTCAAGTAAGATGCTTTGTTAATGTCTCTGGTACACAGAGACACATTGACTGGCAAGGTAGCAGAGTCTCCAGTAGTCGCCATAGAACAGAATGTGAGGCATCTGACTTAATGATGTCCAAAGTATTCAGACCCCTTCATTTTTTGCACTCTTGATTTTGTTAAGTTAAATTCTAATTAGAGGCACCAAAGCACTGGTTAGCGCTGTCGCCTCACAGCAAGAAGGTGCCAGGTTTGTGCCCAGGCTGACCCGAGGCCTTTCTGTGTGGAGTTTGCATGTTCTCCCTGTGCCTGCATGGGTTCTTTCCGGTTACTCCAGCTTCTTCTTACAGTCCAAAGACATGCAGCTTAGGTTGATTGGTGACTCTAAATTGCTCGTAGGAGTGAGTGTGAGTGGTTGCTTATCTACATGTCAGCCCTGTGATACACTGGCAACCTGTCCCGGGTGTACCCCACCTCTTGCCCAAAGTCAGCTGGAATTGACTCCAGTCCCCATGACCCTATTCAGGAATAAGCAGTATAGATAATGGATAGAAATTCTAATTACACAAACTCACAATTTTTGTCTATAAATCTATACTTACCAACCCATAATTCCATTAAACAGTATTCAAAGCCTTCATTTAGTACATGCAGAAGCCCCTTTGGCAGCAGTTACAGCTTCCAGTCTCCTTGGTTCTGTCTCTACAAGCTTTGCACAACTGGATTTGGGCAATTTATCCCATTCCTCTTGGCAGACGCTATCAAGCTTTGTCAGATTAGATGATAAGTGTCTGTGAACCGCATCTTCAGGTCTCTCCACAAATGTTTTTGGGGTTTAAGTCTGGACTTTGGCTGGGCCACTCAGAGCGGTCCTGAAGCCACTCCACTGTTGTCTTGGACGTTTGCTTCAGATCATGATTGCATTGAAAGAGATGGTTGCACCAGTCTAAGGACTCTTCTTCAAGAACCTCTCTGTATTTGGCTGTAGTCATCCTTCCCTCAGTTCTGAACAGTCCCCTTGTCCCTGCTGCTGAGAAGCCCCACCACCCAGAGTCTTTTAAATGCTGTTTGACAAACCCTAAGCAGGGTGTCTTATGACTTTTAGTTCAAGTAGTAATAATAATAATCTTTATTTATATAGCACTTTACAACTCCTAGGGGCACAAAGTGCTGTACAACAAAGCTGGAGTAGCCAGTGAAACAACAATAGAAAAAAAAAAAAAGAAAAAGTAACAAAATTAAACACTAAAACATCCTTATAACAGAATATATATAGCATTACACAAAAGGAGGTCTCTTTGGGCAAATAAAAGCAATTTAAACATTGAAGGCCTGCTTGAAAAGGTGAGTCTTTAAAACCAATTTAAAAGGCACTAGCTCAGTTACACATCATAGCTCTTGGGGTAAAGAGTTCCAGAGTATGGAGCCATACACAGCGAAAGAATGGTTGCCCCATTTCTTATAACGTGACCGTGGGACCACCAGGGCCAATTGCCCTGAGGATCGCAAAGCTCTGCTCGGAGCATAAATGGACAAAGGGTCAGAAAGATACAACGGAGCAGGACCGTGGATGGCCTTAAAAATAAATAGCAACACCTTGAACTTCACCTCCACTGCACTGGCAGCCAGCGTACTGAACGGAAAACGGGGTAATGTGGGCATATTTGGTGGTGTTAGACAGCAGCAGGGCCGCAGCATTTTGGACAAGTTGCAGTTTCCGAAACAGGGGCTGGGACATGCCAGCATAGAGGACGTTGCAGTAGCCTAGACGTGAGGTGATAAAAGCATAAATAGCTTTTTCTAAATTTGGACGCGATAAAAAAGGCTTAACCTTCGCTAAAAGCCTTAAGTGAAAGAAGCTGGTCCTAACTACTGCCCTGATCTGCTTATCAAAGTTAAAGCTGTTATCCAATATTACTACAAGATTTTTAACAGAATCTTTGAGTGGGAGGGCTGAGACATCTAAACTGGGTGCAATTGCAGTTGAATCAGGGTTAATGAACATATATTCAGTTTTACTTTTGTTTAAATGCAGAAAGTTTTCAGCTGACCATTTCTTAATATCTTGAATGCAATTATATAATTGGGCAAGTGCATTTGAGTCGGATTGTAGCAGTGGCATGTAAATCTGAATATCATCGGCATAAAAATGAAAATGAACATTGTGGCTTGATATAATTGAGACAAGTGGCAGCATATACAGTATAAGGAAAAGAGTAATGGCGCTAGGATCGAGCCCTGCGGAACACCCAAGGTGAGAGAAGCTATGTTGGAGGAAAAGCCATTAATATTAACAGAAAAGGTTCTGTCTGTCAAAAAAAGAAATGAACCAATTTAAAGCCGCAGCTCTCAGACCAACTAGATGTTGGAGTTTAGAAACTAGAATCGCGCGGTCGACAGTATCAAAGGCTACTGATAAGTCTAAAAGGACTAACATAACAATGTTTGGCATCAAGGGCCGTGATAATGTCGTTATGGACCTTCAATAACGCAGACTTGGTGCTATGACGGGGCTTAAAGCCTGATTGGAACTTGTCAGCCACTACCAGGTTGTCTAAGTGAGACTGCAGCTAAGTAAGAACAATTTTTTCCATGACCTTGGATACAAAAGGCAGAAGAGAGATAGGGCGAAAGTTGGAAATTAGAGAAGGGTCGAGGTTAGGTTTTTTGATGTGGTCTAACTACCGCATGCTTGAGGGCAGTGGGGACCAAACCCAACCTCAAGTAGCTATTAATAAAAATGACCAAGAATGGTCCAACAGTGGCCTCCTTGATAATCCTGGCTGGAAGAGGGTCAAGGGGGGGGAGGCATGCCTTAACTGTAGTACACATTTTTTAAGCTGGGGCAGAGAAACTGTGGTGAAAGAATTTAGAGTCTGCGATATCTGCAACACATGGGGTGCATAGGGAAGGGGCTTGGGAATATTTTGCCTGATGGTCCCAACTTTATCAATGAAATATTTCTGAAATTCATTACAGATCAGAACCGACCCCTCAATGGGCACAGCACCGGCAGGGTTAATGACTGAATCAATAGTTTTAAAGAGGATTCTTGGATGATGACTACTGTCTGAGATGATGTTCGATAAATATTGAGTTTTAGTGACCTTTACCACCTCCTGATATGAACGGAGGGTGTCTCTTAAGCAGCCTAGGGAGACGTGCAGGCCATCCTTTTTCCATTTATGCTCCACCTTCCTGCAGCGTCTCTGCAGGGCACGGGTGCCATCGTCCATCCATGGGGTCAGGGAAGTTTCTTGCCCTCTTCATCCTAAAGGGAGCGACGGAGTCCATAATCCGGGCGCAGGTAGAGTTCAGGGAAGAGAGAAAGGTATCAAGTCATACAGGAGGATTTTGCAATATACGAGGATTTTGCGCACCTGATAAATAAAAATCGGAGACTAAAAAAGCATCCGTGAAATCCAAGGCCATTGAAGAAGTGATAATCCTACGGCATTGACCGGGGGGCATAGGTCTGGCTACACTTGTCAGTGTCTGGACTTCAAAGCGAATGACAAAGTGATCAGAGATGGCCAAGTCTGATACATCTGATACACAGGGATAGGCCTTGAGAGATGACTAAGTCTAGAGTGGCCCTACGTTGATAAGTGGGGCATAGTAATGACTGCGTGAAATCAAAAGAATCCAGCAGTGCATTAAACTCACCCGCTAGCTGATCCCAGGACCAGTTAATGTGGATATTAAAATCTTTGGGGGGAGAAGGTGACATTTTAGACTTGGCTTAAAGATAGACACCAAACCATGCCCTCTGCCAGCAAGACGCAGGGTGCTAAAAAATAAAAGGAGCTCAGAGAAAAAACTGTTTTCCCCTCATTTCAGTAGTAAAAATACACATCCAGTTCATGAGTAGAAATAAATGTCTTATTGTTAAGTGATCTTGCATTGAAAAGAGTGAAGTGAAGCGAGCTTGGCTTATCCTGTGTGAGAGTGGCCCGAGTCACTGGGCGAAGGTTGGCCTGAGAACAACACCGATCCAGTCGCCTTACCAGCCCGGAGCTGAGGTGGTTGTTCTTCCAGTGGATTCTCCATCCCTACAGAAGACTTCTGAAGCTCTTTTAGATGGCATTTTTTGACCATGGGAACTTTAAAAGCTGTAAACTGGACCTGTAATCTGCTGGGCTGATGTGATCCATCCTGCTTTGCTTTACCACTGCATTTTCCCCTGTGGTGGTTATTTACAGGAGGTCACATGTGATCAGTGTGAACCTGCTTTCATCTGTGAAGAGAACAGGTGTCAGTGGTGGACCTGCCAATTCTGGTCTTCTCTGGTAAACGCCAATCAAACTGCATGGTGCTGGGCCATGAGCACAGGTCGTACTAGAGGATGTCAGGTCCTCATGGAGTCAGTTTGGTCAGAAACATGCACACCAGTAGCTGCTGGAGGTCGCTTTGTGGGGCTCACGCAGTGCTTGTCCTGTTCCTCTTTGCGTAAAGGAGCAGATACCAGTCCTGCTGCTGGGTTGTTGTTTTGATGGATTGTCATGCTTCTGCCGCTCCATTGCACCTGCTTATTTGGTTAGTATACATGAGGCCAAAATTCAGGCTCTAGCTTGTATCATCTTCCTTCAAAAAGGCAGCATGATGTTTGACATTAATTACTTACTACTGTCAGTGTCCAACAAATTCATTTGGATTCCAGGGTCAAAGTACATGTTTGCATCAAAACCTGAGTGCTGCTCAATCAAGTTGATGTACATTTGAATCAATCAAGTAGATACAAGTTTGTGTGAGGAGAAATGAAGTCAGATGTCTGTTGCTAATTCATAATCATATAGCTGCTTTTTCACCAATTTGATTTGCTTAATTTCTCTGTGCACTGATGCAGCAGAATGTAAGGCTAGGCTGTGTCAGCATGTCAGTCAAATGGAGTTTTACTGTCTAATTGCCAGAAGTGTCAAATGACCAATCCCTACAGCAACAATACCAAACTTCTTTGATTTATCAACTAAACATGGAGGAAAAAAAAACTCTGTACACTGCTGATGACTAATTGCATATCATTATAACTCTGTGTCAAAAATAAGACTCAAGACTACATGCAATAAAAAACCTAACTCAAAAGTCAAACCTGCCTAAATGCAATACAAAAGTACCTAAAGAAAAAGAGCAAACTAAACAGCACAGTCAGGGAATGGTAACACAAAACTGATAACTAACAAGCAAAAGGAACAAAGAACACAACAGACCAAGTGAGAGTCCAAATAATCAAAGTCCAAGGCCCAGAGATGAGGCATGAGGGGGAGAGTCCAAAGGAAAAGCAGAGGACCAGCAAAACAAGAGGATGAGCATAACAAGGAAGGTAAAACAGTGCATGATGGTGAACTAGCAGGCAGACTGAGAGAGGTAAGGTGGATATAAAAGCTGTGCCAGGAGGACAAGAGCAACAGGTGAAAGTGCTCAGAGGTAATCAATGGCCAGAGTAAAGCTGGGGCAGATGAGATTGGCATAAAACAGGAAGTTCAGTCAAAATAAAAGTTCAAAACAGCAAACGGCCATTACACTTTGAACTAAGATATGAAATCATTTTGCATGTCATACAATGTCCAAACCTCATCATCATTTCTGGTGGTAACAAGCATCCATGGTACATTATCAGAACCCATCTTAGCAGATGTGAACTTTTTCCAGTGAGTTGTGGAAGTTTCTAAAGCAAATGCTCCACAATATTGTGACCAAACCCAAATCAAGGTTCCTCTCTAATAGGCTTTTCCCCAGCACACATTTTGACTTGTCCTAAATGAAAAGCACAGTTGTAATGAATAATAATAATAAAGACTCCATTTCATTTCACAAAAGTGCAACACAGCCATAGTGTATCATTAAGCCAGCATGCACAATAGAGCAGTCAACCTAGTAACCCTAAATGGAATGCAGCCATTGTTAATGTTACTAATTATACTTGCTGGTTTTCTGTGATCCACTGTCAGTCAGCAGGTGTGACTGATTGTTACCATGGAAACACAGCTCTTCTGGAGAGTATGAGTGTTCAGCCTTCCTTAAATGCTCAAACACATTCAAGAGAAAAACGATGCCACTTTATAAGCTGTAGTGTAGCCTTTTATAATTGGCCATTGTATCATTAATGTTTTGAAAAAATATATGTATATAATATCTGAAAAATACAGATTATTTAATTAGGTAGTTGTAACCTATGGATGCTTAGTAGGCTACCATATTGGCAACTACAACTTCTTCTACTACTGTAATAATTATTATTATTATGATAAATTCTACATTTTTGGGGCTGAACTCAGTGCTGGCAGTGTGTCCATGGAGAGCCCTGCACCACGCCGCCTCTCAGCCTCCTCATCACCGCGTTCTCTTCGCGTTCTGCTCCTTCGCCTGCAACCGCCGAAGGTGTAAAGTGGATTAAAAAACCGATGTAAAGCGGTGGGATTTCTTATTTCTGTTGCCGGGGCTGTCACTATATTCACCGCATCGCTTTGTGTGTGTGTGTCTGTGCGTTTGTGTTGTGTGTGTGTTTTTCTCCCGTGCAGCTCCTCTCTGCTGGGATCCTGGTCTGCCAGGGGCTGCAAAGCCGTGCTAGTCGACTCATTCAGAACCAAATGCGTGTGTGACAGACTGTCCACCTTCGCCATTTTAGCACGGCTAAATCCCGAAATGGTAAGTCTGACAACATCCCTTGACTTCGTTGACGTTAAAGGTATGGAGACGGTATGTTTCTGTGGGGTTTTATGTGAATGAATCAGCTGTTTTTTTTTCCAAAGGGCGTCATTGTCATTACATATCAACAGATCCTCCCTCTCCCGCTGTCCCCCTCCTTCCCTCTCTCTGTCTGACATGCCAGAGTCATGCTGCAAAAGGTTATTATAAGCTTGCCAAGTTAGAGGATTTTTTTTGGGGGGGGGGGTAAATTCACGTTGCACCTAGAAGGAGATCGGTTGCTTGTGTCTTCCAAGAGGAGATGCACACAAGAAGGACAACGTGGTACTAACTTGTGCATTAAACTGTACAATCAGATGTACTGATATCCATACATGGTGAGTAGATAAATGTGTAGCCGATCACCTGCATGCACCCACCACCTTCACTTTTTTCAGGTGAACACAGGACTGATGTTCATATTAGCATATTTAGACTGTAAGTGGTGTCTCCATGGTTACTAGGCCCTGTGGAAAAGATGGTGCATAACAATTCAATAGTATGTACAAAATAAGACACAATTTAGCAAGGCTACACAACTGACCCTGGCTGCGGCTGGACACGGCGAGCCAGCAGCTTGTGTAAATCTGTTAAAATCACAGAACCCCAGCGACTCAAACGTGCCTCAGTTTATTTGAGGAAAGGGCAGTGTCACTGTGGGGAATTGTCATTCAATGTGATTACTTATTATTAGACTGGAAATTGTCTCAGAAGCAGTTTGTTCACTAGTTGCCCTGGTAACAGCATGGGCACCGAGGTGTTTTTTTAAAGGCATAGCAGGCAGCATGCTGTTCACCCTGCTGCCTGCATGGCATACAATGGAATGCTAGGCCATAGGAGGTTGTGGATTGCAGGGTTTACCACCTGGAGTCAATAACATAGGTTTCTTTGTGATGAAAGTAGTTGTGGTTTTGATTAAAAACAACAACCATGTGAGTGAAGGGACTGCATGGTTTGATGTCTGTCCTCATGCTCAGTGGCATCAGTGGTGTGTTCCGTTTGTGCTTTGTGATCTCAGTGCTGAAATATTTGTCGGTTAATTAGGTGATTCTACACAAGCAGGAAAGCAAAAATGTAATTTTGTAGTTTATCAGGCACTATGTGCTAGAACTTTTTGTGAAGAACAACAGTTTAAATAGTAAATGGTCTTATACTTGTATAGCACTTTTCTACGCTTTACAGCACACTCAAGGCACTGTAGTATTAGGTTTTTAATTTCATTATTATGTGAATAAGTGGAACAAAAACCATGCTAATAATGGATAGAGCTGGTTAGTTATTCATCAAATACCTTATGCTCTTTTTAATGTTGGGCAGGAAAAGGTATGGTAGCAATTTCCAGACTGCTATATTCCTAATGCATGGTGAGTATCTGACATTATTTATGCCATTTTAATAGGCTTAATAATTATACTGATAATTGTAAAACAGAGTAGATCACTAAAAAATTGAACACATTCTACAACAACAGCCCTATTATTCTTTTCCATCTTTTATTTTTATTCAATTTTTTGTTTTTTATTTTAGCTTTGATTTAACCAGGAAGTCTCTTGAGATACGATATCTATTTTGCAAGACAAACCTGGCACTAATGTTCAGCTTATTATCTAGGCAGAGCCTTAGCTAAGGGTGAGAAGGAGGCATGGGGTCACACCATGACAAGCTCCAAGCTGACACACACAGGAGCTTCGCCAGCATCACTGATAGCAGCAGGACTGTCCAATGCTGCTAGTATTGAGCAAACAATAGTACATCTACAGTATGTGCCTAATGCACACACATAGAATGGTTCTGTTTAATTTTTACTTCTGTTTGCAGAGTGCATTGATTATTGATTCCAGTTTGCATTCACAATTAGGTTACATTATTGAGATTTAGTTTTTAAACCATTAGCTGATTAACTAAATATGATGATTCAGTTTTTTTGATGTGAGCATTATCTGCTGGCCTCTGTTTTGGACTGATGGTCAGACAATACCAGTAATGTGATGACATTATCCTGAGCTTTAAGAGATCATGGTGGACACTTTTGGCTCTTTTCTGACATTTAACAGACCAAAATATTTTTGGATTAATTCAGACAGTAAGGTTAATGTACAATGACAATTATTTGTTACTAAACAACTTAAACACAACTGTATATGACACCAGCAGGTAGCCATTTTTTGTTTTTAGTGAGAGGGATTGCCATGATATTGTCAGATATCCATGGTGTCAAGAGAAGGAATTTTAATGACTTTGCTTGTCCCTCAGCTTTTTATAGGCCCACCAGCCGTCACAGTTGTCACTGAGAAATATCTCAACACTGGCATGGCATTCTAACACTGATGCTTACCAGAGAATGTAGCCCACTGACACAAGTGATCTGGTGACAGTAGTGGATTAGAATATAAAATGAATGATCCCTTAACTTGTTCATTAGCACCGTGATTCACTCAGTAATAATGAAGTTAGCCAATGCCAGCATCCTAACTAGCATGAGCATCATTACTGCTAAGCACCAGCTTATCAGTGTCATTGTAAGCATGTTGCCATGCTAGCATTAGCATTTACATTAAAGCACTGCTGTGCCTACAGCAGCCTAAACCTCACATTTGTATCTTTTTCAGATACAGGTGCATCTGTGAAACAGGAATATCAGTGAATTATCTTAAGTGCAGCAGTCCTCCCTGCCTGGAGCCTGCCTCCACCTGTGTAGATGTCTGCCTGTTCTCAGCGCTGAAGGAAGCTAAACTGTAATGGCTCCTTCTGCCAGAAATGGAGGGAAAGGCAGCTCTTCTTTCTCATGCTGTTGTCCCTTCCCCCACATTCTAATATTTTGTGAGACAGCCATGGCTACCATGCTAATTAGTCCTACTGCAACACACATTCGCTTCTAAATGACCTGGCCACTCTGTCTGCAGCTAGCCTCCTACAGCCTCAGCATGACAAACACCCTAACCTCTTTTTTCCTCTCCATCTCCCCATTCCCACCTTTTTTCCTTCCATCGCTCTCTTCTTTACCCCTCAGTCATTTCATTATACCATTTTTCATGCTCAGATGCTGCATTATATTTTAGCTCCCCTCGCTCCCTGTGCTTACTACATCATTTACTCTCTTGCTGCTACCTCTTGTGTCCATTTTGCTCAGTCCAACTTTGCTGCAGGCCCTTAAAAGGGAAAAATGCACTGCATCACAGACAAAACCCTGAAAAACTGAGCCCAGTTTACTGTCAGACCCATGAGTGTTGAGGGAAAAGAGGATGGCAGTGTGCTTGTATCATTTTGGATGTTGTAAGCCCTTCTTCAGTTTGAATTCAATGTCATGAGCCTGTAGATGTAATAGTAAACCTCTATGTCAAATTAACCCACATTGTAACAGTTAACTAAGTAGGACTAATTGAGGTCTGCAGGACTTCAGGTCAGTGGATGGTCAGCACACACAGGATATGTGCAGTTTATTTTCATTGAAGGGGCACTGAAAATATGTTATTCATAGTTAGATAAGCAAATGCAGATGAGGCTCATGTGGCTCAAACTCTACAAAACTGTGCAACGGGATAAAAAAAATATACATTTGCATGAAAAAAATACACTACAGCATTGCTGTTTGTGAATTTCATGTTTTATTAAATATGATGTTCAATTTGTTTTGCTACCCTTCTCCATCAGTATGCATATTGGGCCATATTTAATGTTGGAAATTCAATACAGACAACTTCAAGAAATAGTTTGACATTTGTGAAGCATGCTTATTGTTTTCTTGCAATATAAACATCAAACATTATCAGCCTTGTGTCTTCACAGTAAGTTGTAGCTGGAAACAGCTAGTTTGGCTCTGTACAAAGGTAAAGCATGTTATATCTCCTGTGTTTAATGTGCGCATGTACAAAAGTGTAAAAACAACAAGCTATGGCTTTCTCAAGTGTCAAGTGCATGAGTATTTCTTGGCCATGAGCAGCCTTTTTTTTGTTGTTTTTTTTTTTTGTTTTTTTACAGTGTCACTATGCCCACATGCTGTTGGTTGACAAGCAGTTCTAGCATGTAACTCCCCTAAAACCATTGATGAAAAAAACAAAATACAATGAAATAATAAGTGCAGGTGGTGATATGTCAATCTGTGACCAATAAAATTGATCATAGTTTACTGTTTACCCTTGTTTCAAATCTTTATTCTAAGCTAGGCTAACTATGTCCAGACTTAATGTGACTAACTGACCCACTCTATTGTTATGTAAAGTATAGCCAGGACTTTAGTCCTGGTACAAGTTGCCTGAGTAGCAATATGTGAAATGTATTGATTGTTTTGAATGTTTGCCATTTTTGTTTGAAATATGACTTGAAATGAAACATTTACAGTTGCTGAGTGGCTAATCAATTCATCAACTAATCACTTCATCTCAAATATCACATAATCACTAAGTACATTTGGAGTTTACCGATAATCTTTTTGACATAGATCATCATTTCGTTAGCATTAATCATTCTTTGTATGACTGCTTATATTCACAACAGATTCCACAGAGGAAGCATAAATGTGTGTTCTTTGATTAGTATTTGGGTCAGTAGTTTTTTTCATGCAGTCTATCCATTCTCAAAACCATTCTTTCTAGTTGATACAAGTGTAACTTTTTTTAAGCAGTTGCCTTTGTTTGCTGTTAATATTGGCATCAGCTTATCTGATCTCATGCAGCTCCTCAGTGGTGGTAGCTAGATGGAGCGTCTCTGTCTCTGCTCATGTGGAATAATGCAATCTGGTCACTTTATTTTTGAAGGTAGTGCTCACATTTGGACACTGTGTGAGATTTCCAGTCGAGCTCTGTCACTAGCTGAGGAGGAAGTAAAAGTTTGTCTGTCTCAGCAGACCCCTCTCTGTTCCACTGCACTCGTAATCTTTTTCCTCCCCCCTTTGCTTTTAGAGAAGGAACTCACTGCAGTGCAGATTAATCAGAGGGATTTAATTAACTTGGCTCCGGCACACACATCAAACCTGGCGACAAGACACGCTATAAACTCAGCCAATTATCGCCTGCTAGAGGGGCAGTTGGGGGGTAGGGGAGTGGGGATTGCGTGTGTGTGTGTGTGTATATATGTGTGTATATATACGTGTGTGTATAAACTTAAAGGATAATTGCTGTGAAATTTGGTACATTCATACGCAGAAGATGCCTTGTACTAACTTTTTATTCCCTGCCCAAATGTTAACTAAGATGGTGAGCATGGTACACTATAGCCTATCTGCTAAAAATCATCATATCATTATCACTGTCAGCATGCTGAATTGAGAACTGTGTCCATTCAGGAGCAAGAATGAGCCAGGATAGCTGTACCATACCAGTTACTAACAATGTAGAGTAAGGACAGAACATAAATGTGCTTTTCTTCCATGTAAGGGGGGAAGTCAGTTTCTTATTTGTTTGCCATGGCAGAACATAATAATTATAGAGCTGGAGGAAAGGTTTCTTTGATGTTTAGGCATGCTTGGCAGTGTGTTACACTGATATTTGTGAAATGAGCAGAAGAGTAATTTTATGCTGCATTCACCTGAGATGAAAACTCTGTCTTTGAAGAGATACTAAGATGGTTTATGATCATGCTTAGAGCCATGTGACAGAGTTGATGATACAGTCGGTACAGAAAGTTTTCAGACCATTCAAGTTTTCCACATTTTATGTTTCAGACTCATCTTAAAATTGATTCAGTTCTTGTTTTTCTCACCAGTGTACAAATAATACTCCACAACAATCAAGTGAAAACAAGTTTTTAGAGTGTTTTTTTTGTTTGTTTTTGTTTTTTTTAAATAAAAGTAAAAGACTGAACTCTCCCATGTACAGAAGTATTCAGACCCTTCACTTAGTATTTGGCGTCTTTGTTTTGGAATTTTACTTGGTTACCTTTGGTAACAATGACAGCCTCAAGTCCTCTTGAGAATGAAGCTGCAAGCTTGGCACCTTTCTTTTGTAAATTTCCTCCATTCTTCTTGGTAGAATTGTTCAAGGTCAGACAGGTTGGATGGGGAGCATTGGTACACAGCCATTTTCAGGTTTCTCCAGAGATGTACTGTTGGGTTCAGGTATAGACTCTAGCTGGGCCACTCCAAGACTTTTACAGGGTTTTCCCAAAGCCACTCCTGTGTTTTCTTGGTGGTATGACTCAGATCATTGTTTTGTTGAAATGTAAACTTTCACCCCAGCCTGAGATCCTGAGTACTCTGGAGGTTTTCATTCAGAATTGCTTTACATTTTTCTGCATCCATCCTTCCCTCTATCCTGACTAGTCTCCCAGTTCCTGTCGCAGAAAACCATCCCCACTGCATGATGCTGCCACCACTATGTTTGACTGTAGGGATGGTATTAATGAGGTTTGCATTTGAGTTGGCATGTTCTCCACATGCTTACATGGGTTTTGTCTGAATACAGTCCAAAGACATGCTGGTTAGGCTAAATTGACCAAGATCAATAGCTGTCTGATAAATAAGTACAGAAGAGTATGGATCTGAGCAAGCAATCTACATGTATGCCAACTTTTATTGGCAGTATTTACAGTACTGTGCAACAGTTAAAGTACCAAAAGTAAAGCAGCAATGCTTTCAAAAATAATGTAATGAAAAGATTTTATGCATCAATTGACTTTTTACTATTGCAGTAAACAGAAAAAAAACTAAGTCAGAAAATTCTTGCCATGAGCAGCCTTTGCTTTTCAAACAGCAGCAGTTTTCCTTGGTACACTTGAATATGCTCTTTCAAGCTACTAGTCAGGTAGGTTATTCCAGCATCTTGAAGAGCTGGTGGCCACAGTTATTCTGTGGATTCAGTCTTTCTCAATGTCGTCGGCTTCATTGTAATCCCAGGCTGACTTCATGATGTAGAGTTCAGGGCTCTGTGGGGGCCACACCATCTTTTGCAGGACTCCTTGTTCTTTATGATACAGACTGCATACCTGGGGTTGTTGTCAGTGTTGCAGAATGAATTAGGTACTAATCAGACACCTCCCTGATAGTATTGCAGGATGGTTAAGAATCTAAACATCTAAAGTGCCTACAACTTTTACACACTACTGTATGTGCAGATGAATGTTTGTATATTGTACAGTTTGGCCAATGATTTGTGAGATACTACTTATCTTTTCTAGTTTTTGACACATTGTCCTGTGTATGTTTAATTTTAACCTGAGGCTTTTGTGGCAGCTGCCCTCTTGTGCCAAGCAGAATGACAACTTGTATCTTCTGATGCAGTAGTTAGTATTGTTTGTATCAAAGGGCTCTAAGGTTAGTGATGCCAGATAATCTTGGATACAGTAGGTTTGGTGCTTGGCTTTATTTTTACAGACGTGCTCTGTATTTACCTTGTTTGTTGGTTTGCTTTTGTTTATATGTATTTTTGCATACTGTATTACTTAAATGTTCTGTGATTTGTTGATTTACAAAATCTGGAAAGGTTTTTCTTCTCTGCAATGCAGAGATTTTATTTGGATAAAGGATTATATAAATAGATGAACTTAACAAAATATGTATCTTGTAATGAAGAAAATAGTTAGAAATAATCTTTGAATAATTGTGCTTATATTTAGAGAGCAAACTGAAATATCACAAGCAGCACAGGCATGAACACAGTGTAATGCACTGCCCATTCACCCTGCTGCAGCTGTTGCTGCCATGGCAACCAAGATAGTGTCTGCTATAGCATGAGGATGATGTTTAGCTGTCAGTTTTCAGGATGTCAGTCTTGTGCACATGTTCATTATGTGAAGTTGACTTGGCATTCTCCACTAAGGGTGTGTGTGTGTACGGACCTATGCATCTGTTAGGTATTGTGGTTTACAGTATTCATGAATCACCTTGAAGTCACCTTGTTTTGCAAATGAAGCTCAAAAAGCAGCCATTCTGTCAACTTCTCTGTGTGTGTATGTGTATTCCACACATAACATTATTCTTGTCAGGGTAGAAAGCCTCTTTACTTGAAGGAACAGCAGTGAAATTTTACTTACTGTAAGTTCACAGCTCTTTAAGGCAGTGTTGGGCTTCCTTTGGTTTGTGTGTGGGTATGTGGAGTCATCCTGGTAGCCTTTACAACTCTTTAAACAGACTTCTTTATAGCCAGCCAACTGGGGCTACATGCTTGAACTTACTGACTCTGATCATTTATCTTTGTGTCTCTAGTTAAATCATCAGTCTTCCAAGTTGACTTGTCCAATTTTCTATACTGCCTGTGGTATCTGTGTCCACAGAACCACACACAGATGCATGTAAAAGCGGAAGCTGACACATATTGAGCAACAGGTTCAGAGTGGCTATGTGGCTGTTTGTCTCCATAGTAGGAACTTGTCACACAGTTTATCATATGTTGACTTTTTTTTTTTTTTTTACTTATACACAGTACAGAAAGTTTTCAGACCCTTTTTCACATTCTGTTATGTTTCAGACTCATCTTAAAATGGATTTTAAAAAAATGTCCTCATTCCACTCTACACACAGTACCCCACAATGATCAACAAGTTTTGATTGTTTTGAAAATTCATTAAAAATAAAAGACTGAAATTTCTCATTTACATAAGAACTTGGTTAAAGCACCTTCGGCAGCAATGACAGTTTCAAGCCTTCTTGAGAATGAAGCTGCAAGCTTGGCACCTTTTTGTTTTGTAAATTTCCTCCATTGTTTTTGACAGAATTGTTCAAGGTCAGCCAGGTTGGATGGGGAGCGTTGGTACATTTTCAGGTTTTTCCAGAGATGTGCTGTTGTGTTCAGGTCTGGACTCTGGCTAGGACTTTCACAGAGTTTTCTGGAAGCCACTCCTGTGTCTTCTTGGTGGTTTGCTTTGGTTCGTTGTCTTGTTGAGATGTAAACCTTCACCTCACCCTGAGATCTTGAGCACTCTGGAGGTTTTCATTCAGAATTGCTCTACATTTTTCTGCATCTGTCCTTCCTCTCCTGACTAGTTTCCCAGTTCCTGTTGCAGAAAACCACTGCATGATGCTGCCACCACCGTGTTTGAGTGTAGGGATGGTATTAATGAGGTGATGCTCAGTGCCCGGTTTTCTCCACACACACTGTTGGGAATTGTGGCTAATAGTTCAATCTTTGTTTCATCAGACCAGAGGACACTCTTTTTCTGTGTACTTCTCATGGTCTGAGAGTCCTTCAGGTGCCTTTTGCCAGACTTCTAGCGGGTGTCGTACCTTTTAGTGAGGAATGACTTTCGTCTGGCCGCTCTACTATAGAGGCCAGATTGGTGGAGTGCTGTGCTGATGGTTGTCCTTCTGTAAGGTTCTCCCGTCTTCAGAAAGGAACTCTTGATCTCATTCAGTGACCCTTGGGTTCTTGGTTACCTGTCTGACCAAGGTCCTTCATTCCCAATTACTCAGTTTGGCTGGGTGGCCAAGTTTGTGAAGACTGCTACTGGTTCCATTTGAGAATGATGGAGGCTGCTGTGCTCTTGGACAGTTTCAGTGCTGCAGAAATGATCTTGTATCCTTCCCCAGATCTGTGTCTTGATACAATGCTGTCTCGCAGGTGCATAGACAATTCTCTAGACCTCATGGCTTTGTTTTCACTCTGACATACACCATCAACTGTGAGACCTTATACAGAATACACCCAATTCAATAAATTAGGCACATGTGAATTCTAACCAAGCTGTAGAAGCATCTCAGTGACTGTCAATAGGAGTAGGATGCACCAGAGCTCAACTGTAAGTGTCATAACAAAGGGTCTGAATACTTATGTAAATGGGATGTCTTTTTTTTATTATTATATAAATTAATAAAACACTCCAAAACCTGTTTTAACTAAACTGAATCCAGTTTAAGATGAGTCTGAAAAATAACAAAATGTGTAAACTTGAAAGGGTCTGAATACTTTCCGTCTTGACTGTACTGCCAGTGGTCTAACTTCTCACCTTGCTGCAGTGATACCGAAGTAAACTCAAAGGTGTATCAGTACACCAGGTTTTGAAGTTTGATGAAACACTTAAACTCCACTGTTTTGAGAACTTGCACGAAAAGCTTAGAGCAATAGAGACTGAAGCAGTGGTATGAAAAATGTAGTCCAGTGCTTTTGAAGCATGAATGACCCATTTAGGAGGTGAGCTCTCAGCAAATCAAGCCAGCTGGGGATTTTTTTGTTTTTGTATTCAGCTCTTGTCAAAATCTGTTCACACCACAGATCTGCAAGGCCATGCCAAAAGTTTCTCTCTGACTTTGTTTGTAGTCATGGTTGTCCTGTTTTTCACTGAAGTATTTCCATCTGTCATGCTGATGATATGGGCACTATGACACTTGTGTATAATTTGGCTGGAGCTGCTAACTGCTTTGATTAGTCCAATAATGTTTAGACACAGCCAGTAGCACTTTTTCACACTCTTCTTCTGTGTCCTCTTCATTTTTTTCAGAACATGGATAAGACACAGCTCCCGTCTGTGACACTGATTGTGGGCTGTGGAGTGTCTTCACTGACACTGTTGCTGCTCATCATCATCTATGTGTCTGTCTGGAGGTGAGATCAGAATGACAATAAGAATCACATTTATTGACCAAGTATGTTTAAACACATAAGGAATTGGTCTCTGTTACAGAAATTATGGAAAATATGTGCATTGAAAATAGGAAAGAAGAAGAAAATGGGGGGAATATATATATATATATTGGGTGCTGGTTTATGTTATACAGACATGCGTTAAGTGTTCATCAGAGTTCTGGCCTGGGGAAAGAAACTGTCCTTGTGTCTGGTTGTTTTGATGTACAGTGACCTGTAGCACTGTCCAGAGGGGAGGAGTTCAAACTGTTTGCACTGGAAACACGAGACTGTAAAGACAGAAGCATTAGCATCGGCACAAACTGTCATCTTGTTAGTTAAAGGTGCATTAATAAATTTTTTATGCCTCCGCACAAGTGATGATATGTAAGGAACGGTTTGAGGGAATTTCTTCAAATTTGGTACAAATGTCCACTTGGACTCAAGGATGAACTGCTTAGTTTTTGTTGGTCAGTGGTCAAAGGTCAGTGACCTTACATCCGTGTGATTTCTGTGAATTTGACTGGTTGGTGGAGGTATACAAGTGCAAGGAGGTAGACTGACATGTCCTGACTACTGCAGCCACTGTAATAGCTAAACAAGCACTTCACCTATAGTTTTAGAGGTAAAACAGGGGCTTCAGTGAGTGGACCATGGGCAAAGCGGTGAAGATGTCACATTTCTGCAAGATTGTGTTCTGCTTGTTCAACAGCTGTTTGATAAACTGCTCATACAGTCTCTATTACTAGCTGATTGTTGCACTGTAGGATGATCCTTCATATCCTCTGCTCTCCCTCTGCTCAGCTGTGTGTGAGAGAGAGAAAGAGAGCGAAGCACATCTCATCTGTCCTCTAAACAGAGAGCAACACAGCGATAATTACAGTGGAAAAGCAACACAGGACTGTGCACATCAACCCTTGAGGTTATGCAAGGTAAAGGTTAAAGGAAGCACAGGGTGTACCTTAGCCTTAACAGACTAACAAGTCCCAGCTCTACAGCAGCACAATGTCAAATGACAATGAGGAGACAATCCTGAAAAGAGTCAGTCAAATCTGAGTCTTTTGGCTGCTTTTAATACTCAGCATCCCAAAAAGCCAGACTGTTAATCCCAGTTTTTGCTCTTTATTGGTCCCACTCTCTCTGTGAAGAACAATGTGACCTCTTTTCTCTGGCAGCCACTGTTTTGGACTTTTAGCAGATGAAAGGTGCTTTGTGAGTGGCTGTTGGAAATGATGGCTGGCTTTTGAAAAAGGCTTCTTATAACCTCCACAAGGTGGCAGGTGGGGCTAATGTCTGGTCTGACTATCAGAACAGAGGGTCCAGAAGCGGGAATAGCAGCAGAGGGGCTGTAGGCAGCAGAGTGTCATGGAATGGATTAGTATAGCTGAGAGACACTATCTGCTGCCTCATTTTCACTGGATTTTTCAGACTGCAAAATCTTAGCTAATGCACATTTAACCTGAAACGCAAAAAGAGACTCTGCTACTAAATATAAAAACAGATGAGAGAAAGATTCTCCTAGCATGTTCTGGATGAGTGGTTTCAATAGAAAACAGAGAAAATATAACCGTCCCTGCTGCCTAACGTCAGGTCCACTTGCCTCTCTTCCGCCTTTCTCTCCCCTGCTCTCTCGACTTGCGGGATCTGCACCTCAGCTGTGTTGCATTCGGTAATTAGCGACTCGTTTGTCTGTGCGCACAGCTGGGGTGCTTTCCTATGATTACCTTTCCTCCTTATTTATACCTATGGCATAGGTTGTCACCGGAGCATTAACTTACCTAACTTGCATACCCCGTAACAGACCTATAGTTGTGGTATGTACCATACGTCGTTTTGTTTTCCACAATGACAGTTCCTGTGCTGTAGATCTCATTTTGTACGTTGGTTACATGTTTTGTGTTATTCGCCTCTAGACGTTCACGCTGACGGTTCCTGTGCTGTGGATTTCCTTTTTCGTTAGCCAATCCTCCTGGGTAGTTTGTCTATTCACCTGTCCGTCCTGTTCCTCCCACTCTCCTGGTTTCTGCCGTTAGCCTGTCTACTCCCCTGGTCATCCTGGTCTCCTCAGCCGTCTTTACCCAGCCCTGGTTGTATGTGTTCATTGACTCTGTTCCTTTTTGTGATTCCCACCATTAAACCACCTTTTTTACTAGCACCTGGGTCAGCAATCTTGAGTCCTACCTCAGTTCTCCCTCACCCTCCTGGTTAGGGGGACTAAACCATAACACTTAAAGTGCCTTAGATTTTGTGTTATTTATTTATCTACTTTATATTTCATTTGTATTGTGTGGCATTCATATGGACAGCAAAGTAAGAATTTCATTGTACAGGGAAACATGTTTCCTAACTGTGCATATGACAAACACTTTGACCTTTTAACTTTTTCTCATAAAAGCATTCAGGAGTGGAAAAACAGAAGTCAAGTGCACAATATGTGGCTGTTTTCAATAGACTCCTCACTGGTTTCTTTTCTGAAATAATTTGGTTTACTTCTGCAATTCACAGCTCAATTCTGAACAAAATAGGTTTAAAAAAAGTGAAATTTGTGAATGTACACAGTGATCGACAGTGAGTCATTCATATGGATGCTGTAAGTAAATACCACTGAATTGAATGCACCGTTATGTTGGACACACAGTGTGTGAGCTTATCTGGACTGCTAAGACCAGTGCCATTTTCTTACATAACTGCATGCAGCTTTCTGATAATAAAAGATAGTATATGGCAGAACTATATCTTAAAATTGTCCATCAAATGATGTGCTGACTTTCAAGTAAACCAGTAACCATATTAAACTGGTTTAGGTACTGCTGGGCAAAACCTTGATTTAATGGTTTATTGTTTTAAAATTATCTGTAGTTTTGTGTTATTTCATAATTTGTTTCAGATGTGTAAAGGTTTTTATGCCTCTGTGTCAGTGATAGCTGTGGCCAGAGGCAGCATTTTTTCAGGTAGCCCCTACATCCTTCCCATCCTTATGAACATATTCCTGGAATGCTCTGAGGAATTTCTTTATTAAATTGGGTACAAGTGTCCACATGGACTCAAGGATGAACTGATTAGATTTTGGTGGTTACAGGTCAGATCAAGGTCACAGTGACCTCATGTCTTGTGAATTTGACAGGTTGGCAGAGGCGTACAGCCATGAAGAGGTAATTCTAGTTTGTTTCATGCAGTGCATAACAGTGGATCAATTGCATTAAATATAGTTTGTTTGGTTGTTGTGTGACGATACATGGTAATGTTGAATAAAATATGCTGCTGGCTCTAATGTTTCTTTGTTCTGCTGTGGAAAGCTTATTCAGTTTTCTTCAAATGTATATAGTCTGAATTTTGATAGTCCGCTGACACCGTGCAGACAGAAACTGGCACAAATGAACACAATGACAAGGTGGACAAATGAAGTGAAAAACATGTTGAACCTGGGGCTGGGAAAGGGAAAGTCTGAAATTCACATTGAAACACAAAATGCATCATTTTACATAATCAAATCATTGCTATTATCCAGAAAAGGCACAAAACCCAACTACTGATCTTGACAAGATTCACAGTAAGAGGGTTTTTTTTTTACGTTCCCTTCTTTTTAATGCAGGTACATTCGGTCTGAGCGCTCAGTCATCCTCATCAACTTCTGCCTTTCCATCATCTCCTCCAATGCCCTTATTCTGATTGGGCAGACTCAGACACGGAATAAAGTAAGAGCCAATCAGAATCTCGGATGCACAATCACAGTGAGTCACTTTGTGTGATTACATATACATTAAAAATCTTTTTTCTGACATGTTCTCTGTGGCCTTGTCTTATTCTATTGTTTCAGATCTTGTGCACCCTGATTGCTGCGTTCCTTCATTTCTTCTTCCTATCCTCATTCTGCTGGGTTCTGACAGAGGCGTGGCAGTCATACATGGCTGTGACGGGACGCCTCAGGAATCGGATTATACGCAAGCGCTTCCTGTGTCTTGGCTGGGGTGAGCTTTCTGTCCGCTGTTCATTATGTCATTCATATGGTCTCTGTCACTTCTCCTTGTTAAAGTTTGATTTTCCTCCCAGGTCTCCCTGCATTAGTTGTGGCTATCTCAGTGGGATTCACTAAGGCAAAGGGATATGGAACACCAAGCTAGTAAGCATGCTTTTCTATCAATCTCTCACCATCTACCTTCTCGCAGGTTAAGGATTTATGATTTCAGTATAATTAACCTCTCTCTTTCTTTGTGTCATCTTCTACCACCCTCATTCATGCACATACTCCTCTGCCTTTATTCTATCCTTTCTCCTTCTATCTTTTCATATTCCTCTCTGCCACTTTCCTCCATCATCATCTTTTCTAATCACATCACTCTTTGCCTGTTTCCTTGTAGCTGCTGGCTATCTCTGGAAGGAGGGCTTCTTTATGCATTTGTTGGACCTGCTGCCGCTGTTGTCTTGGTATTTCCTCTTTCACTTTAAGTCTGTCTGTCAGTTTGCTTATATGCTATCTCTGCAGGATTTATAATAGTAAGAATGTTAACAAGCTTAGTTATAATGTTATCATGTTAAACAATTTTTTATTTAGAACATTCTAAACTAATTAACGGCATATATATAACATCAAAGTGGGTCTACAGTCATACTAAAGATAGTTTTTAAAACTTCTTATCCTATGGTCCTACACCAGGCCCTAGACAGTTTAACAGTAAACAAAAAATACTATCACAAAGTTAACAGTTTACTTTATGTTCTGCAATGAGTAGCACATGGTCCATTTACACAGCTCCCGTTTAAATAATTCATATACAGTAGTATGCAAAAGCTTGGGCACCTTCAATTTTCATTTATGTACTCAAAACAAAGAAAAAAAAAACATTACTAAGTACTGACTTTATTGGGTGCCGGAACCTTTGCCATGTTCTTGTTTTTTTCCCCCTCTATTTTGTAAGTTCATGAAACAAAGAGTAACATTGCATTAACACTTCAAGAAAGGCAGTTTTTATTTCAGTTTGCTCTGAGTATTGCATTAGCTTCTTTTTGCTTAAAATAAATAAATAAAATGTCATTTACCCAAACAATTGCATACAACTGTATAATCTCCACCTCCACTCCCCTCATGTTCAGTATAAATCACAGACATGAGCACTGGCAGAACACACACTACAGTGACACTGAGTCCTTGTTTCACTAATCAAATCCATTAGCTACAGTTTCAGTGATTCACTTCCCAGTGCTTCTTTCCCACCTACAAGTGAACAGCGTGGTTCAGCTGCGCTTTTTCCACGAGCTGCTTTTTTAATAAAGCGCTACTGCTCCAGCTGGCAGCCACACTGGAGGCCCAGCTCACTCTGAATAGCAGGGTGGATTGTAAAACAGATTTTTGTAGACGGTGAATCCTCAAAGCACTAAAATAGTAGGAATTACTACAGTCATAGATTTACCCCACCCCCCGCCTGTGGTTTCACACAGCTTATATTTTATGTATGATTTCTTTTTTCAGCACACCATTTGTATTTAAACTTTTTTTTTTTATTATTTCTCATGCTTCACTGGGTGCTTGATAGTTTTTGTTACTAACATTTAAGATGGCATAGTCCACAGTGCAGAGCCAACAGTAGGTAGGCTAGTGTGTGTGTGTGTGTGTGTGTGAGATAACAATTATGTGCATGCTGCTGTCATCATCTTGTCATGTTGACCATCATCATCAGAATAGCCCTGCATGTTCTGAAGTGATGAAACTGTCTTTGCTCTGCTTTAATCCTGTGCCTCTTCTCTTTGGCAGGTAAACATGGTTATTGGGATTCTCGTTTTTAACAAACTGGTGTCCAAAGATGGCATTACTGATATGAAACTAAAGGAGAGGGCGGGGTATGCCTTATACCACACATCCATTGTACACAGTGACCTATAACCAGCCTGAGAGCTTAGCTGGGGGGTGGGAAATAGGACAATACAAGCACAGTTATTAGGTGTTTGACTGAAATTATCTTCAATCTTCATTCCAGGCTTTGCTTATTGGCTGAAGATACTACATCAATTTTAACACAAGAAGAGCAGGAAAAACAGAATCATTTGAAAAAAAGATCAATATCAATAATAAGATAAGAGACCAAAAAACTTTTTGTCATCTGACTAAAACTGTGATTAAGGCCACTGACTTAGAGCTAAATAAAAGACAAAGAATGTGAAAGAACAAAGGAGAAAGTTGTGGGGAAGACTGTCTGGTTATTGGTCCTGCACAGACTGAGCAAGATGATGACTCATCTCATTGCTTTCTTTTAAGTTTCAAATGTGTCACATTTTCCTCCAGCTGCTTTTTGTTTGCAGGTGTTGCTTTTGATGTAAACTTCTGTAAATCCATCCTTTTTTTTTTTGTTCTCTTGTTTTGTTGTTTCTAGTAAAGGGAAGCAGGGCAAGAGCTCACTAAAAATAAAAGAAAGGAAAACTTTTGTATCTCACCATTTAGTTGGTTTTATATATCGGCTTTGTTAATTATGCTACCATTGTACTTGGGAAAGTAACTGCTGAGACTGGAATGTTGTGAAGTAGTTCTAACAAGGCAAGACATCTCAGCGCTTTGGTCAGTACATTGTTATCATAACCAACAGAACAAATGAGGAAAGCTACAGAAAGAAAACTCAAGTTGCAATAAAATTGTAGTTTTTCATTAAATTCTTTTTCACTCCTCAGCTAGCATCTTGTTAATTCAGTTCAGTTCACTTTAGTTTTATTTGTATGGCACTTTACACACAACACATTTGATCCAAAATGCTTTACAACACTCAGAGGATAACAAACAGCAAGAAAAGGCACAATAAAGGCAGTTGGGTCATTTCAGTTCAGTGAAGGTATGAACATAAAAGATGGTATTAACTTGACAAACCAGCATGCTGTTGTACAGTACAATACATTATGGCCTATTACTGGCCTTTCATTAAGGAACAATTATTATGATGCCCACCAAACCTTCACATCAATTGTTTTTTGCACAAGCCCACATAAACCTAGACAAGACACCCCCAGTGAAGTGGTGCATGTCACTGCGTACATTTTTGTCCTATGCTCAAAAATAGGTGCAGTTATCTTTCATTCTCTCCCCTGACTGACTGCGTGCTACAGACAGCAGTTGATATATGTTGGTCTGCGCACTAAATATTGCGGGCTGCCAGAAAATTAATGATGCAATATCTTGAACCTTCAAGATATTCCTCAACCAACCATGTTGCATCATTCAGTATGCAGCATGAAAACAGAAGGTGTGAGGTAGGTAAATAGTCTTATACTTGTATAGCGCTTTTCTATGCTTTACAGCACACTCCAAGCGCTTTTACACTACTTGGCCATTCACACTCCCAAATTCACACACCAGTGACATCACCGGGAGCAACTGGGGGTTCAGTGTCTTGCTCAAGGACACTTTAACATGTTGACTGGACAACCAGGAATCGAGCCGCTAATCCTCCGGTTAGGAAACAAACCGCTCTACCTCCTGAGCCACAGCCGCCCCAGGTAGGGTTGTCAATAGTCTCCCATAGCAAAGGAAGCCCAGGTGAGAGGCCAGACTAACTGTAATGAGAAAGAGTCGTCCCTCCCATCTTTCTGCCACAGCTCACTAAGGAACTACTGGTCAGGGAAATAAAAGATGGGCATTTGTCTTAAATAGACTGACTTTGAAAGATACCAGTTCAAATGACTTTAGTGGGACAGCTGAAGCTTAATTTGAGTCTTAGACTTGAGCATTAACTTTTTTCATAGAACAAGGGTTTTGTGTATGTTGGCCCTTGTTTTTTATGGCATAGCCACATTCCAAGAGAAAAGCTTCAGGGTCAGTGTGGAGTAACCCTATTCTAACATACAGTATGAAACGGCATATCAGTGTGAACATTCCAAACCCATTTTTTTAAAGTTGTGGTCATGAGAATTGAAACTGTTACTAGCCACATGTGATTTGAAGCTAAAAATGTCATTGGGCTGACACCACAGAGCTCCTGCACCCTGCTCCCCTTTACCCTGCAGCCTGTTTTGTCTCCACTGGCATTGTTGGTGCATTCAAATGTTATTTTATTTTCACTGTCTCTGAAAAATGTTTGCTTTCTTCAATGATGTCTCTGTTCTACTGTATTTATTTTTGCTGTCTGAATTGTCATGTTTGCACAGAATCCCCTTTCTCTCACTCAGGGCTTTCCAATCAGGAACACATCAGTCTCAGAGGCCCCCTCCCATGTCATCAATGATTGGGTAAAAAAAACAAACCCTGCCCATCCCACTCTTCTTAATGTATGGCTACCAGCCCCGCCCATCACCAAACCTGCTGAATCCTCTAGCAAGCATTTCTGATTGGCTTACTATTACTTTGTGTCTATTTACCTCACTGTTTGCCTATTGACCTTGCAATTTATGCTACCTCCCGTTAGCTGGATGGAATATAACACACTACTGCCTCAGATTCTGAAATGCTTTTAGAGAAACTGACCTTCTTCAACAGTAACAAATGCTAGTCACCTCAGAAATATTAATATTTTCTTTTCACTTGAACGGTGTGCAAATGCGTGTGCACTAGCTTAGTGAGATGCTTATGATTGAGTCTGTGTGTGTATTTTGTAACCTTTTGAGTAACTCCTAGGAATATAGACAGTCTTATAGTAAAGACTTGTGACATTGCTGCTTGGATTTAATAGCCTTTGTTGTGAATGTCAAAAATAAGTTTAGCATATTCTCTCCAGTAATTTTATTTAGTTATTTGTCATGTCTCAAGCTTATTGTTCTCAGTGACTTTATTTTACCAGAGTCATTAAAACAGAAAAAATGAAAGAACTGGAATTTGGAACTTTATGCCTAAATTTCAACCTAGAGTGTGATCTAAGATTGGAGCACAGAAATTCATTCTTAACCTCATCAGTCTCAGTTTAAGGTACATCTATTAGAATTTTTAGCTTTTAGCTGTGCCTCACAGCCTTCAACAACCAGTGAAAGTGGTTCAAGTGCCAGGTGCCATACTCTCACATGACCTGTCTCAAACCAGATAATGGTGTGATCAATCGTCTACTCCACACTTGTCCTTCTGCAAGTCTTGGATCTGGACTTCAGTGGTCACCTCTTAAAGTCTTACCTGTAACTCCAGTCTAGGGTGTGAATGTGCTAGTGCTGCCACAACCAGCTTAGTCTCTGCTAAAGAAAAAGCCTTGGGAGAAATGTTTACTTGTGCCCATATCATTAGTTAAGTTGCCATGAAGTAGAATGACTAGCGCATCAGTGGGCACAGCAACCCTGTCAGTGAGGCCCCTGTGATGGGTGATGTTGGACAGGCCTAATGATTGATCCTTTGCCAGGTGTATAGTATATCTATCCATGTAACCATTTTCTCCCACTTACACTATCAGGTAACCTAAATGTACTTTTTTTTTTTTGCCAATTGGGCCCTGTTCCAGGAGGATACCGAGGCTTTGGCAGGAAACACAGGATACAGTGCCTTGCGAAAGTATTCGGCCCCCTTGAACTTTGCGACCTTTTGCCACATTTCAGGCTTCAAACATAAAGATATAAAACTGTAATTTTTTGTGAAGAATCAACAACAAGTGGGACACAATCATGAAGTGGAACGAAATTTATTGGATATGTCAAACTTTTTTAACAAATAAAAAAACTGAAAAATTGGGCGTGCAAAATTATTCAGCCCCCTTAAGTTAATACTTTGTAGCGCCACCTTTTGCTGCGATTACAGCTGTAAGTCACTTGGGGTATGTCTCTATCAGTTTTGCACATCGAGAGACGGAAATTTTTGCCCATTCCTCCTTGCAAAACAGCTCGAGCTCAGTGAGGTTGGATAGAGAGCGTTTGTGAACAGCAGTTTTCAGTTCTTTCCACAGATTCTCGATTGGATTCAGGTCTGGACTTTGACTTGGCCATTCTAACACCTGGATATGTTTATTTGTGAACCATTCCATTGTAGATTTTGCTTTATGTTTTGGATCATTGTCTGGGGGGGGGGGGGGGGTCTCTTTCTCATGCAGAAAGCTATTTACAGGGAAATGCGATGGATTAGCTGAAGCTCATCAATAGGGAGCGCCTGCTCACCCGGTGCTTTACAGACTGGCCACCAATCGAAGGGAATTTCAATATTTACCTACATCCTCGTTTTGTTAGTTGCAGTTAAGCAAACACGCAATTCGCTAATTCATGTTAGTGGATGAGTGAGACTTGTTTAAGTATTTTCCTTCCACGCTAATGATGATTCATTTGAATGACTTTAGGTGTGAATTTTGACTCACGGGCCATTGAATACAGATAAACAACAGGGTGGTTCGTTTTAACATCTATCCATGAGCCAATTTAACGATCATATTACAATTACATTAACTGGGCAGATAGTTTTGTTCTGACCTATTGTACATATGTTATTTGTCTGTCACACACACACACTCCTGCAAACAGAAGTATATAAAATGTATTCACACACTGTTGGAGTGAGATGAAATACACAAGGATTAAAGGCACCCAACACCACAAAGTCACATCACAAAATGCCAAAACAGTCAAAAGTGCATTCATCAGTCTACATGAATTAAATCGATCGTTTCATGTATTTGTTTTATACAGTGTGGCTCCGATGGCATTAGTACCCCTGCAGAGGCAGATCATGAGGAATTGTTTAGTGTTAGGCTGTACCGGAGATCTTTGAGTTCTGAAAATCATTTTCGAGCTGAGGTTAACAATTGTTTAGGTCCTTTTGATGAAGGAAAGCAAAGCAACAAATTACTGAAAAAGTCTAGTTTGTGTTGGCCGCTACAAAGTATTAACTTAAGGGGGCTGAATAATTTTGCACGCCCAATTTTTCAGTTTTTTATTTGTTAAAAAAGTTTGAAATATCCAATAAATTTCGTTCCACTTCATGATTGTGTCCCACTTGTTGTTGATTCTTCACAAAAAATTACAGTTTTATATCTTTATGTTTGAAGCCTGAAATGTGGCAAAAGGTCGCAAAGTTCAAGGGGGCCGAATACTTTCGCAAGGCACTGTATGTAAATGTACTCCTCCTGGGTCTCCTCATACTTGGGCTTGCTTGGAACAGCTCCACAGGGAGGCTTCCAGAAGGCCCAGCCACCTCAAGTTGCTTTTTTTTCAATCAGAATCAGAATCTGCTTTATTGTCCAGGTGCGTCGGACACACGAGGAATTTTACTCGACTCAGTGTAGAAGGACCACTGTCTTTGACAATGGCTATTGTTCTGGAATAACCTTATTTGTTTCAGTTCAGCCTGTCTCAGAACCGAGATGACTCTCCTGTTACTCAGTGTAGAAGGACCACTGTCTTTGACAATGGCTATTGTTCTGGAATAACCTTATTTGTTTCAGTTCAGCCTGTCTCAGAACCGAGATGACTCTCCTGTTACTCAGTGTAGAAGGACCACTGTCTTTGACAATGGCTATTGTTCTGGAATAACCTTATTTGTTTCAGTTCAGCCTGTCTCAGAACCGGGTCTGCAGCGATCCTCTCCGCCCTCCCG